>NW_028128355.1:0-18000 GCF_965231255.1 Vanellus vanellus
TTTTGAGGATGGAGTCCGCAGGAAAGCAGAGAGGGCCAAATTGTCTGGGGCATTTGAAAGAGTTCCAGGAGGTAGTGAGAACCAGCATTACTTTTCCCCGCTGGCATCTTTGCTGTGGCAGCAAAACCTGGACGTTTGTCTTTTTTGCTCTGGAGGCTGCCGAAAGCGAAAACAGGTGCTTTTGAGGATGGAGTCCGCAGGAAAGCAGAGAGGGCCAAATTGTCTGGGGCATTTGAAAGAGTTCCAGGAGGCAGTGAGAAGTAGCATTACTTTTCCCGGCTGGCACCTTTGCTGTGGCAGCAAAAGCTGGACGTTTGTCTTTTTACCACCGGAGGGTGCCGAAAGTGAAAAAAGGCGCTTTTGAGGATAGAGTCCGCAGGAAAGCAGAGAGGGCCAAATGGTCTGTAACATTTGAAGGGGTTCCAGGAGGCAGTGAGAACCAGCATTACTTTTCCCCGCTGGCACCTTTGCTGTGGCAGCAAAAGCTGGACGTTTGTCTTTTTTGCTCCTGAGGTTGCCGAAAGCGAAAACAGGTGCTTTTGAGGATGGAGTCCGCAGGAAAGCAGAGAGGGCCAAATTGTCTGGGGCATTTGAAAGGGTTCCAGGAGGCAGTGAGAACCAGCATTACTTTTGCCCGCTGGCACCTTTGCTGTGGCAGGAAAACCTGGACGTTTGTCTTTTTTGCTCCTGAGGTTGCCGAAAGCGAAAACAGGTGCTTTTGAGGATGGAGTCCGCAGGAAAGCAGAGAGTGCCAAATTGTCTGTGGCATTTGAAGAGGTTCCAGGAGGCAGTGAGAACCAGCATTACTTTTGCCCGCTGGCACCTTTGCTGTGGCAGGAAAACCTGGACGTTTGCCTTTTTGCTCCTGAGGTTGCCGAAAGCGAAAACAGGTGCTTTTGAGGATGGAGTCCGCAGGAAAGCAGAGAGGGCCAAATTGTCTGGGGCATTTGAAGAGGTTCCAGGAGGCAATGAGGACCAGCATTACTTTTCCCCACTGGCACCTTTGCTGTGGCAGCAAAAGCTGGACGTTTGTCTTTTTACCACCGGAGGGCGCCGAAAGTGAAAAAAGGCGCTTTTGAGGATAGAGTCCGCAGGAAAGCAGAGAGGGCCAAATAGTCTGGGGCATTTGAAAGGGTTCCAGGAGGCAGTGAGAACCAGCATTACTTTTCCCCGCTGGCACCTTTGCTGTGGCTGCAAAATTGGACGTTTGTCTTTTTTGCTCTGGAGGATGCCGAAAGCGAAAACAGGTTCTTTTGAGGATGGAGTCCGCAGGAAAGCAGAGAGGGCCAAATTGTCTGTGGCATTTGAAAGAGTTCCAGGAGGCAGTGAGAACCAGCATTACTTTTCCCGGCTGGCACCTTTGCTGTGGCAGCAAAAGCTGGACGTTTGTCTTTTTTGCTCTGGAGGCTGCCGAAAGCGAAAACAGGTGCTTTTGAGGATGGAGTCTGCAGGAAAGCAGAGACGGCCAAATTGTCTGGGGCATTTCAAAGAGTTCCAGGAGGTAGTGAGAAACAGCATTACTTTTCACCGCCGGCACCTTTGCTGTGGCAGCAAAACCTGGACGTTTGTCTTTTTTGCTCCGGAGGCTGCCGAAAGCGAAAACAGGTGCTTTTGAGGATGGAGTCCGCAGGAAAGCAGAGACGGCCAAATTCTCTGGGGCATTTGAAAGAGTTCCAGGAGGCAGTGAGAACCAGCATTACTTTTCCCGGATGGCACCTTTGCTGTGGCAGCAAAAGCTGGACGTTTGTCTTTTTTGCTCCGGAGGTTGCGGAAAGCGAAAACAGGTGCTTTTGAGGATGGAGTCCGCAGGAAAGCAGAGAGGGCCAAATTGTCTGTGGCATTTGAAGAGGTTCCAGGAGGCAATGAGGACCAGCATTACTTTTCCCCGCTGGCACCTTTGCTGTGGCAGCAAAAGCTGGACGTTTGTCTTTTTACCACCGGAGGGCGCCGAAAGTGAAAAAAGGCGCTTTTGAGGATAGAGTCCGCAGGAAAGTAGAGAGGGCCAAATGGTCTGGAACATTTGAAGGGGTTCCAGGAGGCAGTGAGAACCAGCATTACTTTTGCCCGCTGGCACCTTTGCTGTGGCAGCAAAAGCTGGACGTTTGTCTTTTTTGCTCCGGAGGCTGCCGAAAGCGAAAACAGGTTCTTTTGAGGATGGAGTCCGCAGGAAAGTAGACAGGGCCAAATTGTCTGTGGCATTTGAAAGGGTTCCAGGAGGTAGTGAGAACCAGCATTACTTTTCTCCGCTGGCACCTTTGCTGTGGCAGCAAAAGCTGGACGTTTGTCTTTTTTGCTCCTGAGGTTGCCGAAAGCGAAAACAGGTGCTTTTGAGGATGGAGTCCGCAGGAAAGCAGAGAGGGCCAAATTGTCTGGGGCATTTGAAAGGGTTCCAGGAGGCAGTGAGAACCAGCATTACTTTTCCCCGCTGGCACCTCTGCTGTGGCAGCAAAAGCTGGACGTTTGTCTTTTTTGCTCCTGAGGCTGCCGAAAGCGAAAACAGGTGCTTTTGAGGATGGAGTCCGCAGGAAAGCAGAGAGGTCCAAATTGTCTGGGGCATTTGAAAGAGTTCCAGGAGGCAGTGAGAACCAGCATTACTTTTCCCGGCTGGCACCTTTGCTGTGGCAGCAAAACCTGGACGTTTGTCTTTTTTGCTCCGGAGGTTGCCGAAATCGAAAACAGGTGCTTTTGAGGATGGAGTCCGCAGGAAAGCAGAGAGGGCCAAATTGTCTGGGGCATTTGAAAGGGTTCCAGGAGGCAGTGAGAACCAGCATTACTTTTGCCCGCTGGCACCTTTGCTGTGGCAGGAAAACCTGGACGTTTGTCTTTTTTGCTCCTGAGGTTTCCGAAAGCAAAAACAGGTGCTTTTGAGGATGGAGTCCGCAGGAAAGCAGAGAGGGCCAAATTGTCTGTGGCATTTGAAGAGGTTCCAGGAGGCAATGAGGACCAGCATAACTTTTCCCCGCTGGCACCTTTGCTGTGGCAGCAAAACCTGGACGTTTGTCTTTTTTGCTCTGGAGGCTGCCGAAAGCGAAAACAGGTGCTTTTGAGGATGGAGTCCGCAGGAAAGCAGAGAGGGCCAAATTGTCTGGGGCATTTGAAAGAGTTCCAGGAGGCAGTGAGGAGTAGCATTACTTTTCCCGGCTGGCACCTTTGCTGTGGCAGCAAAACCTGGACGTTTGTCTTTTTTGCTCCGGAGGTTGCCGAAAGCGAAAACAGGTGCTTTTGAGGATGGAGTCCGCAGGAAAGCAGAGAGTGCCAAATTGTCTGTGGCATTTGATAAGGTTCCAGGAGGCAATGAGGACCAGCATTACTTTTCCCCGATGGCACCTTTGCTGTGGCAGCAAAAGCTGGACGTTTGTCTTTTTACCACCGGAGGGCGCCGAAAGTGAAAAAAGGCGCTTTTGAGGATAGAGTCCGCAGGAAAGCAGAGAGGGCCAAATGGTTTGGGGCATTTGAAGGGGTTCCAGGAGGCAGTGAGAACCAGCATTACTTTTCACCGCTGGCACCTTTGCTGTGGCAGCAAAAGCTGGACGTTTGTCTTTTTTGCTCCGGAAGCTGCCGAAAGCGAAAACAGGTTCTTTTGAGGATGGAGTCCGCAGGAAAGTAGACAGGGCCAAATTGTCTGTGGCATTTGACAGGGTTCCAGGAGGCAGTGAGAACCAGCATTACTTTTCCCCGCTGGCACCTTTGCTGTGGCAGGAAAACCTGGACGTTTCTCTTTTTTGCTCCTGAGGTTGCCGAAAGCGAAAACAGGTGCTTTTGAGGATGGAGTCCGCAGGAAAGCAGAGAGGGCCAAATTGTCTGGGGCATTTGAAAGAGTTCCAGGAGGCAGTGAGAACCAGCATTACTTTTCCCCACTGGAACCTCTGCTGTGGCAGCAAAAGCTGGACGTTTGTCTTTTTTGCTCCTGAGGATGCCGAAAGCGAAAACAGGTGCTTTTGAGGATGGAGTCCGCAGGAAAGCAGAGAGGGCCAAATTGTCTGTGGCATTTGAAGAGGTTCCAGGAGGCAATGAGGACCAGCATCACTTTTCCCCGCTGGCACCTTTGCTGTGGCAGCAAAAGCTGGACGTTTGTCCTTTTTGCTCCTGAGGTTGCCAAAAGCGAAAACAGGTACTTTTGAGGATGGAGTCCGTAGGAAAGCAGAGAGGGCCAAATTGTCTGTGGCATTTGAAGAGGTTCCAGGACGCAGTGAGAACCAGCATTACTTTTCCTAGCTGGCACCTTTGCTGTGGCAGCAAAACCTGGACGTTTGTCTTTTTTGCTCCTGAGGTTGCCGAAAGCGAAAACAGGTGCTTTTGAGGATGGAGTCCGCAGGAAAGCAGAGAGGGCCAAATTGTCTGTGGCATTTGATAAGGTTCCAGGAGGCAATGAGGACCAGCATTACTTTTCCCTGATGGCACCTTTGCTGTGGCAGCAAAAGCTGGACGTTTGTGTTTTTACCACCGGAGGGCGCCGAAAGTGAAAAAAGGCGCTTTTGAGGATAGAGTCCGCAGGAAAGCAGAGAGGGCCAAATGGTCTGGGGCATTTGAAGGGGTTCCAGGAGGCAGTGAGAACCAGCATTACTTTTCGCCGCTGGCACCTTTGCTGTGGCAGCAAAAGCTGGACGTTTGTCTTTTTTGCTCTGGAGGCTGCCGAAAGCGAAAACAGGTGCTTTTGAGGATGGAGTCCGCAGGAAAGTAGACAGGGCCAAATTGTCTGTGGCATTTGAAAGGGTTCCAGGAGGCAGTGAGAACCAGCATTACTTTTCCCCGCTGGCACCTTTGCTGTGGCAGCAAAAGCTGGACGTTTGTCTTTTTTGCTCCGGAGGTTGCCGAAAGCGAAAACAGGTGCTTTTGAGGATGGAGTCCGCAGGAAAGCAGAGAGGGCCAAATTGTCTGTGGCATTTGAAAGAGTTCCAGGAGGCAGTGAGAACCAGCATTACTTTTCCCCGCTGGAACCTCTGCTGTGGCAGCAAAAGCTGGACGTTTGTCTTTTTTGCTCCTGAGGATGCCGAAAGCGAAAACAGGTGTTTTTGAGGATGGAGTCCGCAGGAAAGCAGAGAGGGCCAAATTGTCTGTGGCATTTGAAGAAGTTCCAGGACGCAGTGAGAACCAGCATTACTTTTCCTAGCTGGCACCTTTGCTGTGGCAGCAAAAGCTGGACGTTTGTCTTTTTTGCTCCGGAGGCTGCCGAAAGCGAAAAAAGGTGCTTTTGAGGATAGAGTCCGCAGGAAAGCAGAGAGGGCCAAATTGTCTGGGGCATTTGAAAGGGTTCCAGGAGGCAGTGAGAACCAGCATTACTTTTCCCGGCTGGCACCTTTGCTGTGGCAGCAAAAGCTGGACGTTTGTCTTTTTTGCTCCGGAGGCTGCCGAAAGCGAAAACAGGTGCTTTTGAGGATGGAGTCCGCAGGAAAGCAGAGAGGGCCAAATTGTCTGGGGCATTTGAAAGGGTTCCAGGAGGCAGTGAGAACCAGCATTACTTTTGCCCGCTGGCACCTTTGCTGTGGCAGGAAAACCTGGACGTTTGTCTTTTTTGCTCCTGAGGTTTCCGAAAGCAAAAACAGGTGCTTTTGAGGATGGAGTCCGCAGGAAAGCAGAGAGGGCCAAATTGTCTGTGGCATTTGAAGAGGTTCCAGGAGGCAGTGAGAACCAGAATTACTTTTCCCCGCTGGCACCTTTGCTGTGGCAGCAAAAGCTGGACGTTTGTCTTTTTTGCTCTGGAGGCTGCCGAAAGCGAAAACAGGTGCTTTTGAGGATGGAGTCCGCAGGAAAGCAGAGAGGGCCAAATTGTCTGGGGCATTTGAAAGAGTTCCAAGAGGCAGTGAGAAGTAGCATTACTTTTCCCGGCTGGCACCTTTGCTGTGGCAGCAAAACCTGGACGTTTGTCTTGTTTGCTCCGGAGGTTGCCGAAAGCGAAAACAGGTGCTTTTGAGGATGGAGTCCGCAGGAAAGCAGAGAGTGCCAAATTGTCTGGGGCATTTGAAGAGGTTCCAGGAGGCAATGAGGACCAGCATTACTTTTCCCCGATGGCACCTTTGCTGTGGCAGCAAAAGCTGGACGTTTGTCTTTTTACCACCGGAGGGCGCCGAAAGTGAAAAAAGGCGCTTTTGAGGATAGATTCCGCAGGAAAGCAGAGAGGGCCAAATGGTCTGGGGCATTTGAAGGGGTTCCAGGAGGCAGTGAGAACCAGCATTACTTTTCCCCGCTGGCACCTTTGCTGTGGCAGCAAAAGCTGGACATTTGTCTTTTTTGCTCCTGAGGTTGCCGAAAGCGAAAACAGGTGCTTTTGAGGATGGAGTCCGCAGGAAAGCAGAGAGGGCCAAATTGTCTGGGGCATTTGAAAGAGTTCCAGGAGGCAGTGAGAACCAGCATTACTTTTCCCCGCTGGAACCTCTGCTGTGGCAGCAAAAGCTGGACGTTTGTCTTTTTTGCTCTGGAGGATGCCGAAAGCGAAAACAGGTGCTTTTGAGGATGGAGTCCGCAGGAAAGCAGAGAGGGCCAAATTGTCTGTGGCATTTGAAGAGGTTCCAGGAGGCAATGAGGACCAGCATCACTTTTCCCCGCTGGCACCTTTGCTGTGGCAGCAAAAGCTGGACGTTTGTCCTTTTTGCTCCTGAGGTTGCCGAAAGCGAAAACAGGTGCTTTTGAGGATGGAGTCCGCAGGAAAGCAGAGAGGGCCAAATTGTCTGGGGCATTTGAAGGGGTTCCAGGAGGCAATGAGGACCAGCATTACTTTTCCCCACTGGCACCTTTGCTGTGGCAGCAAAAGCTGGACGTTTGTCTTTTTACCACCGGAGGGCGCAAAAGTGAAAAAAGGCGCTTTTGAGGATAGAATCCGCAGGAAAGCAGAGAGGGCCAAATAGTCTGGGGCATTTGAAAGGGTTCCAGGAGGCAGTGAGAACCAGCATTACTTTTCGCCGCTGGCACCTTTGCTGTGGCTGCAAAATTGGACGTTTGTCTTTTTTGCTCTGGAGGATGCCGAAAGCGAAAACAGGTTCTTTTGAGGATGGAGTCCGCAGGAAAGCAGAGAGGGCCAAATTGTCTGGGGCATTTGAAAGAGTTCCATGAGGCAGTGAGAACCAGCATTACTTTTCCCGGCTGGCACCTTTGCTGTGGCAGCAAAACCTGGACGTTTGTCTTTTTTGCTCCGGAGGTTGCCGAAAGCGAAAACAGGTGCTTTTGAGGATGGAGTCCGCAGGAAAGCAGAGAGGGCCAAATTGTCTGTGGCATTTGAAAGGGTTCCAGGAGGCAGTGAGAACCAGCATTACTTTTGCCCGCTGGCACCTTTGCTGTGGCAGGAAAACCTGGACGTTTGTCTTTTTTGCTCCTGAGGTTTCCGAAAGCGAAAACAGGTGCTTTTGAGGATGGAGTCCGCAGGAAAGCAGACAGGGCCAAATTGTCTGTGGCATTTGAGGAGGTTCCAGGAGGCAATGAGGACCAGCATAACTTTTCCCCGCTGGCACCTTTGCTGTGGCAGCAAAACCTGGACGTTTGTCTTTTTTGCTCCGGAGGCTGCCGAAAGCGAAAACAGGTGCTTTTGAGGATGGAGTCCGCAGGAAAGCAGAGACGGCCAAATTGTCTGGGGCATTTGAAAGAGTTCCAGGAGGCAGTGAGAACCAGCATTACTTTTCCCGGCTGGCACCTTTGCTGTGGCAGCAAAAGCTGGACGTTTGTCTTTTTTGCTCCGGAAGCTGCCGAAAGCGAAAACAGGTTCTTTTGAGGATGGAGTCCGCAGGAAAGTAGACAGGGCCAAATTGTCTGTGGCATTTGACAGGGTTCCAGGAGGCAGTGAGAACCAGCATTACTTTTCCCCGCTGGCACCTTTGCTGTGGCAGGAAAACCTGGACGTTTCTCTTTTTTGCTCCTGAGGTTGCCGAAAGCGAAAACAGGTGCTTTTGAGGATGGAGTCCGCAGGAAAGCAGAGAGGGCCAAATTGTCTGGGGCATTTGAAAGAGTTCCAGGAGGCAGTGAGAACCAGCATTACTTTTCCCCACTGGAACCTCTGCTGTGGCAGCAAAAGCTGGACGTTTGTCTTTTTTGCTCCTGAGGATGCCGAAAGCGAAAACAGGTGCTTTTGAGGATGGAGTCCGCAGGAAAGCAGAGAGGGCCAAATTGTCTGTGGCATTTGAAGAGGTTCCAGGAGGCAATGAGGACCAGCATCACTTTTCCCCGCTGGCACCTTTGCTGTGGCAGCAAAAGCTGGACGTTTGTCCTTTTTGCTCCTGAGGTTGCCAAAAGCGAAAACAGGTACTTTTGAGGATGGAGTCCGTAGGAAAGCAGAGAGGGCCAAATTGTCTGTGGCATTTGAAGAGGTTCCAGGACGCAGTGAGAACCAGCATTACTTTTCCTAGCTGGCACCTTTGCTGTGGCAGCAAAACCTGGACGTTTGTCTTTTTTGCTCCTGAGGTTGCCGAAAGCGAAAACAGGTGCTTTTGAGGATGGAGTCCGCAGGAAAGCAGAGAGGGCCAAATTGTCTGTGGCATTTGATAAGGTTCCAGGAGGCAATGAGGACCAGCATTACTTTTCCCTGATGGCACCTTTGCTGTGGCAGCAAAAGCTGGACGTTTGTGTTTTTACCACCGGAGGGCGCCGAAAGTGAAAAAAGGCGCTTTTGAGGATAGAGTCCGCAGGAAAGCAGAGAGGGCCAAATGGTCTGGGGCATTTGAAGGGGTTCCAGGAGGCAGTGAGAACCAGCATTACTTTTCGCCGCTGGCACCTTTGCTGTGGCAGCAAAAGCTGGACGTTTGTCTTTTTTGCTCTGGAGGCTGCCGAAAGCGAAAACAGGTGCTTTTGAGGATGGAGTCCGCAGGAAAGTAGACAGGGCCAAATTGTCTGTGGCATTTGAAAGGGTTCCAGGAGGCAGTGAGAACCAGCATTACTTTTCCCCGCTGGCACCTTTGCTGTGGCAGCAAAAGCTGGACGTTTGTCTTTTTTGCTCCGGAGGTTGCCGAAAGCGAAAACAGGTGCTTTTGAGGATGGAGTCCGCAGGAAAGCAGAGAGGGCCAAATTGTCTGTGGCATTTGAAAGAGTTCCAGGAGGCAGTGAGAACCAGCATTACTTTTCCCCGCTGGAACCTCTGCTGTGGCAGCAAAAGCTGGACGTTTGTCTTTTTTGCTCCTGAGGATGCCGAAAGCGAAAACAGGTGTTTTTGAGGATGGAGTCCGCAGGAAAGCAGAGAGGGCCAAATTGTCTGTGGCATTTGAAGAAGTTCCAGGACGCAGTGAGAACCAGCATTACTTTTCCTAGCTGGCACCTTTGCTGTGGCAGCAAAAGCTGGACGTTTGTCTTTTTTGCTCCGGAGGCTGCCGAAAGCGAAAAAAGGTGCTTTTGAGGATAGAGTCCGCAGGAAAGCAGAGAGGGCCAAATTGTCTGGGGCATTTGAAAGGGTTCCAGGAGGCAGTGAGAACCAGCATTACTTTTCCCGGCTGGCACCTTTGCTGTGGCAGCAAAAGCTGGACGTTTGTCTTTTTTGCTCCGGAGGCTGCCGAAAGCGAAAACAGGTGCTTTTGAGGATGGAGTCCGCAGGAAAGCAGAGAGGGCCAAATTGTCTGGGGCATTTGAAAGGGTTCCAGGAGGCAGTGAGAACCAGCATTACTTTTGCCCGCTGGCACCTTTGCTGTGGCAGGAAAACCTGGACGTTTGTCTTTTTTGCTCCTGAGGTTTCCGAAAGCAAAAACAGGTGCTTTTGAGGATGGAGTCCGCAGGAAAGCAGAGAGGGCCAAATTGTCTGTGGCATTTGAAGAGGTTCCAGGAGGCAGTGAGAACCAGAATTACTTTTCCCCGCTGGCACCTTTGCTGTGGCAGCAAAAGCTGGACGTTTGTCTTTTTTGCTCTGGAGGCTGCCGAAAGCGAAAACAGGTGCTTTTGAGGATGGAGTCCGCAGGAAAGCAGAGAGGGCCAAATTGTCTGGGGCATTTGAAAGAGTTCCAAGAGGCAGTGAGAAGTAGCATTACTTTTCCCGGCTGGCACCTTTGCTGTGGCAGCAAAACCTGGACGTTTGTCTTGTTTGCTCCGGAGGTTGCCGAAAGCGAAAACAGGTGCTTTTGAGGATGGAGTCCGCAGGAAAGCAGAGAGTGCCAAATTGTCTGGGGCATTTGAAGAGGTTCCAGGAGGCAATGAGGACCAGCATTACTTTTCCCCGATGGCACCTTTGCTGTGGCAGCAAAAGCTGGACGTTTGTCTTTTTACCACCGGAGGGCGCCGAAAGTGAAAAAAGGCGCTTTTGAGGATAGATTCCGCAGGAAAGCAGAGAGGGCCAAATGGTCTGGGGCATTTGAAGGGGTTCCAGGAGGCAGTGAGAACCAGCATTACTTTTCCCCGCTGGCACCTTTGCTGTGGCAGCAAAACCTGGACGTTTGTCTTTTTTGCTCCGGAGGCTGCCGAAAGCGAAAACAGGTGCTTTTGAGGATGGAGTCCGCAGGAAAGCAGAGAGGGCCAAATTGTCTGGGGCATTTGAAAGAGTTCCAGGAGGCAGTGAGAACCAGCATTACTTTTCCCCGCTGGAACCTCTGCTGTGGCAGCAAAAGCTGGACGTTTGTCTTTTTTGCTCTGGAGGATGCCGAAAGCGAAAACAGGTGCTTTTGAGGATGGAGTCCGCAGGAAAGCAGAGAGGGCCAAATTGTCTGTGGCATTTGAAGAGGTTCCAGGAGGCAATGAGGACCAGCATCACTTTTCCCCGCTGGCACCTTTGCTGTGGCAGCAAAAGCTGGACGTTTGTCCTTTTTGCTCCTGAGGTTGCCGAAAGCGAAAACAGGTGCTTTTGAGGATGGAGTCCGCAGGAAAGCAGAGAGGGCCAAATTGTCTGGGGCATTTGAAGGGGTTCCAGGAGGCAATGAGGACCAGCATTACTTTTCCCCACTGGCACCTTTGCTGTGGCAGCAAAAGCTGGACGTTTGTCTTTTTACCACCGGAGGGCGCCGAAAGTGAAAAAAGGCGCTTTTGAGGATAGAATCCGCAGGAAAGCAGAGAGGGCCAAATAGTCTGGGGCATTTGAAAGGGTTCCAGGAGGCAGTGAGAACCAGCATTACTTTTCGCCGCTGGCACCTTTGCTGTGGCTGCAAAATTGGACGTTTGTCTTTTTTGCTCTGGAGGATGCCGAAAGCGAAAACAGGTTCTTTTGAGGATGGAGTCCGCAGGAAAGCAGAGAGGGCCAAATTGTCTGGGGCATTTGAAAGAGTTCCAGGAGGCAGTGAGAACCAGCATTACTTTTCCCGGCTGGCACCTTTGCTGTGGCAGCAAAACCTGGACGTTTGTCTTTTTTGCTCCGGAGGTTGCCGAAAGCGAAAACAGGTGCTTTTGAGGATGGAGTCCGCAGGAAAGCAGAGAGGGCCAAATTGTCTGTGGCATTTGAAAGGGTTCCAGGAGGCAGTGAGAACCAGCATTACTTTTGCCCGCTGGCACCTTTGCTGTGGCAGCAAAACCTGGACGTTTGTCTTTTTTGCTCCTGAGGTTTCCGAAAGCGAAAACAGGTGCTTTTGAGGATGGAGTCCGCAGGAAAGCAGACAGGGCCAAATTGTCTGTGGCATTTGAGGAGGTTCCAGGAGGCAATGAGGACCAGCATAACTTTTCCCCGCTGGCACCTTTGCTGTGGCAGCAAAACCTGGACGTTTGTCTTTTTTGCTCCGGAGGCTGCCGAAAGCGAAAACAGGTGCTTTTGAGGATGGAGTCCGCAGGAAAGCAGAGACGGCCAAATTGTCTGGGGCATTTGAAAGAGTTCCAGGAGGCAGTGATAACCAGCATTACTTTTCCCGGCTGGCACCTTTGCTGTGGCAGCAAAAGCTGGACGTTTGTCTTTTTTGCTCCGGAGGTTGCGGAAAGCGAAAACAGGTGCTTTTGAGGATGGAGTCCGCAGGAAAGCAGAGAGGGCCAAATTGTCTGTGGCATTTGAAGAGGTTCCAGGAGGCAATGAGGACCAGCATTACTTTTCCCCGCTGGCACCTTTGCTGTGGCAGCAAAAGCTGGACGTTTGTCTTTTTTGCTCCGGAGGCTGCCGAAAGCGAAAACAGGTTCTTTTGAGGATGGAGTCCGCAGGAAAGTAGACAGGGCCAAATTGTCTGTGGCATTTGAAAGGGTTCCAGGAGGCAGTGAGAACCAGCATTACTTTTCCCCGCTGGCACCTTTGCTGTGGCAGCAAAAGCTGGACGTTTGTCTTTTTTGCTCCTGAGGTTGCCGAAAGCGAAAACAGGTGCTTTTGAGGATGGAGTCCGCAGGAAAGCAGAGAGGGCCAAATTGTCTGGGGCATTTGAAAGGGTTCCAGGAGGCAGTGAGAACCAGCATTACTTTTGCCCGCTGGCACCTCTGCTGTGGCAGCAAAAGCTGGACGTTTGTCTTTTTTGCTCCTGAGGATGCCGAAAGCGAAAACAGGTGCTTTTGAGGATGGAGTCCGCAGGAAAGCAGAGAGGGCCAAATTGTCTGGGGCATTTGAAAGAGTTCCAGGAGGCAGTGAGAACCAGCATTACTTTTCCCGGCTGGCACCTTTGCTGTGGCAGCAAAACCTGGACGTTTGTCTTTTTTGCTCCGGAGGTTGCCGAAAGCGAAAACAGGTGCTTTTGAGGATGGAGTCCGCAGGAAAGCAGAGAGGGCCAAATTGTCTGGGGCATTTGAAAGGGTTCCAGGAGGCAGTGAGAACCAGCATTACTTTTGCCCGCTGGCACCTTTGCTGTGGCAGGAAAACCTGGACGTTTGTCTTTTTTGCTCCTGAGGTTTCCGAAAGCAAAAACAGGTGCTTTTGAGGATGGAGTCCGCAGGAAAGCAGAGAGGGCCAAATTGTCTGTGGCATTTGAAGAGGTTCCAGGAGGCAATGAGGACCAGCATAACTTTTCCCCGCTGGCACCTTTGCTGTGGCAGCAAAACCTGGACGTTTGTCTTTTTTGCTCTGGAGGCTGCCGAAAGCGAAAACAGGTGCTTTTGAGGATGGAGTCCGCAGGAAAGCAGAGAGGGCCAAATTGTCTGGGGCATTTGAAAGAGTTCCAGGAGGCAGTGAGAAGTAGCATTACTTTTCCCGGCTGGCACCTTTGCTGTGGCAGCAAAACCTGGACGTTTGTCTTTTTTGCTCCGGAGGTTGCCGAAAGCGAAAACAGGTGCTTTTGAGGATGGAGTCCGCAGGAAAGCAGAGAGGGCCAAATTGTCTGTGGCATTTGATAAGGTTCCAGGAGGCAATGAGGACCAGCATTACTTTTCCCCGATGGCACCTTTGCTGTGGCAGCAAAAGCTGGACGTTTGTCTTTTTACCACCGGAGGGCGCCGAAAGTGAAAAAAGGCGCTTTTGAGGATAGAGTCCGCAGGAAAGCAGAGAGGGCCAAATGGTTTGGGGCATTTGAAGGGGTTCCAGGAGGCAGTGAGAACCAGCATTACTTTTCACCGCTGGCACCTTTGCTGTGGCAGCAAAAGCTGGACGTTTGTCTTTTTTGCTCCGGAGGCTGCCGAAAGTGAAAACAGGTTCTTTTGAGGATTGAGTCCGCAGGAAAGTAGACAGGGCCAAATTGTCTGAGGCATTTGACAGGGTTCCAGGAGGCAGTGAGAACCAGCATTACTTTTCCCCGCTGGCACCTTTGCTGTGGCAGGAAAACCTGGACATTTCTCTTTTTTGCTCCTGAGGTTGCCGAAAGCGAAAACAGGTGCTTTTGAGGATGGAGTCCGCAGGAAAGCAGAGAGGGCCAAATTGTCTGGGGCATTTGAAAGAGTTCCAGGAGGCAGTGAGAAGTAGCATTACTTTTCCCGGCTGGCACCTTTGCTGTGGCAGCAAAACCTGGACGTTTGTCTTTTTTGCTCCGGAGGTTGCCGAAAGCGAAAACAGGTGCTTTTGAGGATGGAGTCCGCAGGAAAGCAGAGAGGGCCAAATTGTCTGTGGCATTTGATAAGGTTCCAGGAGGCAATGAGGACCAGCATTACTTTTCCCCGATGGCACCTTTGCTGTGGCAGCAAAAGCTGGACGTTTGTCTTTTTACCACCGGAGGGCGCCGAAAGTGAAAAAAGGCGCTTTTGAGGATAGAGTCCGCAGGAAAGCAGAGAGGGCCAAATGGTTTGGGGCATTTGAAGGGGTTCCAGGAGGCAGTGAGAACCAGCATTACTTTTCACCGCTGGCACCTTTGCTGTGGCAGCAAAAGCTGGACGTTTGTCTTTTTTGCTCCGGAGGCTGCCGAAAGTGAAAACAGGTTCTTTTGAGGATTGAGTCCGCAGGAAAGTAGACAGGGCCAAATTGTCTGAGGCATTTGACAGGGTTCCAGGAGGCAGTGAGAACCAGCATTACTTTTCCCCGCTGGCACCTTTGCTGTGGCAGGAAAACCTGGACATTTCTCTTTTTTGCTCCTGAGGTTGCCGAAAGCGAAAACAGGTGCTTTTGAGGATGGAGTCCGCAGGAAAGCAGAGAGGGCCAAATTGTCTGGGGCATTTGAAAGAGTTCCAGGAGGCAGTGAGAACCAGCATTACTTTTCCCCACTGGAACCTCTGCTGTGGCAGCAAAAGCTGGACGTTTGTCTTTTTTGCTCCTGAGGATGCCGAAAGCGAAAACAGGTGCTTTTGAGGATGGAGTCCGCAGGAAAGCAGAGAGGGCCAAATTGTCTGTGGCATTGAAGAGGTTCCAGGAGGCAATGAGGACCAGCATCACTTTTCCCCGCTGGCACATTTGCTGTGGCAGCAAAAGCTGGACGTTTGTCCTTTTTGCTCCTGAGGTTGCCAAAAGCGAAAACAGGTACTTTTGAGGATGGAGTCCGTAGGAAAGCAGAGAGGGCCAAATTGTCTGTGGCATTTGAAGAGGTTCCAGGACGCAGTGAGAACCAGCATTACTTTTCCTAGCTGGCACCTTTGCTGTGGCAGCAAAAGCTGGACGTTTGTCTTTTTTGCTCCGGAGGCTGCCGAAAGCGAAAACAGGTGCTTTTGAGGATGGAGTCCGCAGGAAAGCAGAGAGGGCCAAATTGTCTGTGGCATTTGATAAGGTTCCAGGAGGCAATGAGGACCAGCATTACTTTTCCCCGATGGCACCTTTGCTGTGGCAGCAAAAGCTGGACGATTGTGTTTTTACCACCGGAGGGCGCCGAAAGTGAAAAAAGGCGCTTTTGAGGATAGAGTCCGCAGGAAAGCAGAGAGGGCCAAATGGTCTGGGGCATTTGAAGGGGTTCCAGGAGGCAGTGAGAACCAGCATTACTTTTCGCCGCTGGCACCTTTGCTGTGGCAGCAAAAGCTGGACGTTTGTCTTTTTTGCTCTGGAGGCTGCCGAAAGCGAAAACAGGTGCTTTTGAGGATGGAGTCCGCAGGAAAGTAGACAGGGCCAAATTGTCTGTGGCATTTGAAAGGGTTCCAGGAGGCAGTGAGAACCAGCATTACTTTTCCTGGCTGGCACCTTTGCTGTGGCAGCAAAACCTGGACGTTTGTCTTTTTTGCTCCGGAGGTTGCCGAAAGCGAAAACAGGTGCTTTTGAGGATGGAGTCCGCAGGAAAGCAGAGAGGGCCAAATTGTCTGGGGCATTTGAAAGAGTTCCAGGAGGCAGTGAGAACCAGCATTACTTTTCCCCGCTGGCACCTTTGCTGTGGCAGCAAAAGCTGGACGTTTGTCTTTTTTGCTCCTGAGGATGCCGAAAGCGAAAACAGGTGTTTTTGAGGATGGAGTCCGCAGGAAAGCAGAGAGGGCCAAATTGTCTGTGGCATTTGAAGAGGTTCCAGGACACAGTGAGAACCAGCATTACTTTTCCTAGCTGGCACCTTTGCTGTGGCAGCAAAAGCTGGACGTTTGTCTTTTTTGCTCCTGAGGTTGCCGAAAGCGAAAACAGGTGCTTTTGAGGATGGAGTCCGCAGGAAAGCAGAGAGGGCCAAATTGTCTGTGGCATTTGAAAGAGTTCCAGGAGGTAGTGAGAACCAGCATTACTTTTCCCCGATGGCACCTTTGCTGTGGCAGCAAAAGCTGGACGTTTGTCTTTTTTGCTCCGGAGGCTGCCGAAAGCGAAAAAAGGTGCTTTTGAGGATAGAGTCTGCAGGAAAGCAGAGAGGGCCAAATTGTCTGGGGCATTTGAAAGGGTTCCAGGAGGCAGTGAGAACCAGCATTACTTTTGCCCGCTGGCACCTTTGCTGTGGCAGGAAAACCTGGACGTTTGTCTTTTTTGCTCCTGAGGTTTCCGAAAGCAAAAACAGGTGCTTTTGAGGATGGAGTCCGCAGGAAAGCAGAGAGGGCCAAATTGTCTGTGGCATTTGAAGAGGTTCCAGGAGGCAATGAGGACCAGCATAACTTTTCCCCTCTGGCACCTTTGCTGTGGCAGCAAAACCTGGACGTTTTTCTTTTTTGCTCTGGAGGCTGCCGAAAGCGAAAACAGGTGCTTTTGAGAATGGAGTCCGCAGGAAAGCAGAGAGGGCCAAATTGTCTGGGGCATTTGAAAGAGTTCCAGGAGGTAGTGAGAACCAGCATTACTTTTCCCCGCTGGCACCTTTGCTGTGGCAGCAAAAGCTGGACGTTTGTCTTTTTTGCTCTGGAGGCTGCCGAAAGCGAAAACAGGTGCTTTTGAGGATGGAGTCCGCAGGAAAGCAGAGAGGGCCAAATTGTCAGGGGCATTTGAAAGAGTTCCAAGAGGCAGTGAGAAGTAGCATTACTTTTCCCGGCTGGCACTTTGCTGTGGCAGCAAAACCTGGACGTTTGTCTTGTTTGCTCCGGAGGTTGCCGAAAGCGAAAACAGGTGCTTTTGAGGATGGAGTCCGCAGGAAAGCAGAGAGTGCCAAATTGTCTGTGGCATTTGAAGAGGTTCCAGGAGGCAATGAGGACCAGCATTACTTTTACCCGATGGCACCTTTGCTGTGGCAGCAAAAGCTGGACGTTTGTCTTTTTACCACCGGAGGGCGCCGAAAGTGAAAAAAGGCGCTTTTGAGGATAGATTCCGCAGGAAAGCAGAGAGGGCCAAATGGTCTGCGGCATTTGAAGGGGTTCCAGGAGGCAGTGAGAACCAGCATTACTTTTCCCCGCTGGCACCTTTGTTGTGGCAGCAAAAGCTGGACGTTTGTCTTTTTTGCTCCTGAGGTTGCCGAAAGCGAAAACAGGTGCTTTTGAGGATGGAGTCCGCAGGAAAGCAGAGAGGGCCAAATTGTCTGGGGCATTTGAAAGAGTTCCAGGAGGCAGTGAGAACCAGCATTACTTTTCCCCGCTGGCACCTCTGCTGTGGCAGCAAAAGCTGGACGTTTGTCTTTTTTGCTCCTGAGGATGCCGAAAGCGAAAACAGGTGCTTTTGAGGATGGAGTCCGCAGGAAAGCAGAGAGGGCCAAATTGTCTGTGGCATTTGAAAGGGTTCCAGGAGGCAGTGAGAACCAGCATTACTTTTGCCCGCTGGCACCTTTGCTGTGGCAGCAAAAGCTGGACGTTTGTCTTTTTTGCTCCGGAGGCTGCCGAAAGCGAAAACAGGTGCTTTTGAGGATGGAGTCCGCAGGAAAGCAGAGAGGGCCAAATTGTCTGGGGCATTTGAAAGGGTTCCAGGAGGCAGTGAGAACCAGCATTACTTTTGCCCGCTGGCCCCTTTGCTGTTGCAGGAAAACCTGGACGTTTGACTTTTTTGCTCCTGAGGCTGCCGAAAGCGAAAACAGGTGCTTTTGAGGATGGAGTCCGCAGGAAAGCAGAGAGGGCCAAATTGTCTGTGGCATTTGAAGAGGTTCCAGGAGGCAATGAGGACCAGCATCACTTTTCCCCGCTGGCACCTTTGCTGTGGCAGCAAAAGCTGGACGTTTGTCTTTTTTGCTCCTGAGGTTGCCGAAAGCGAAAACAGGTGCTTTTGAGGATGGAGTCCGCAGGAAAGCAGAGAGGGCCAAATTATCTGTGGCATTTGAAGAGGTTCCAGGAGGCAATGAGGACCGGCATCACTTTTCCCCGCTGGCACCTTTGCTGTGGCAGCAAAACCTGGACGTTTGTCTTTTTTGCTCCTGAGGTTGCCGAAAGCGAAAACAGGTGCTTTTGAGGATGGAGTCCGCAGGAAAGCAGAGAGGGTCAAATTGTCTGTGGCATTTGATAAGGTTCCAGGAGGCAATGAGGACCAGCATTACTTTTCCCCGCTGGCAC
>NW_028128354.1:0-62160 GCF_965231255.1 Vanellus vanellus
GGTTCCAGGAGGCAGTGAGAACCAGCATCACTTTTCCCCGCTGGGCACCTTTGCTGTGGCAGCAAAAGCTGGGACGTTTGTCTTTTTGCTCCAGAGAGCGCCGAAAGTGAAAAAAGGTGCTTTTGCGGATAGAGTCCTCAGGAAAGCAGAGAGGGCCAAATTGTCTGGGGCATTTGAAGGGGTTCCAGGAGGCAGTGAGGACCAGCATCACTTTTCCCCGCTGGCACTTTAGCTGTGTCAGCAAAAATCTGGACGTTTGTCGTTTTTGCTCCAGAGAGCGCCGAAAGTGAAAAAAGGTGCTTTTGAGGATAGAGTCCTCAGGAAAGCAGAGAGGGCCAAATTGTCTGGGGCATTTGAGGGGTTCCAGGAGGCAGTGAGGACCAGCATGACTTTTCCCCGCTGGCACCTTTGCTGTGGCAGCAAAATCTGGACGTTTGTCTTTTTGGCTTCAGACAGCGCCGAAAGTGAAAAAAGGTGCTTTGAGGATAGAGTCCTCAGGAAAGCAGAGAGGGCCAAATTGTCTGGGGCATTTGAAGGGGTTCCAGGAGGCAGTGAGGACCAGCATGGACTTTTCCCCGCTGGCACCTTTTGCTGTGGCAGCAAATCTGGACGTTTGTATTTTTTGCTCCAGACAGCGCCGAAAGTGAAAAAAGATGCTTTTGAGGATAGAGGTCCGCAGGAAAGCAGAGAGGGCCAAATTGTTGGGGCATTTAAAGGGGTTCCAGGAGGCAGTGAGAACCAGCATCACTTTTCCCCTCTGGCACCTTTGCTGTGGCAGCAAAAGCTGGATGTTTGTCTTTTTTTGCTCCAGAGAGCGCCGAAAGTGAAAAAAGGTGCTTTTGAGGATAGAGTCCTCAGGAAAGCAGAGAGGGCCAAATTGTCTGTGGCATTTGAAGGGGTTCCAGGAGGCAGTGAGGACCAGCATCACTTTCCCCGCTGGCACCTTTGCTGTGGCAGCAAAATATGGACGTTTGTCTTTTTTGCTCCAGAGAGCGCCGAAATTGAAAAAAGGGTGCTTTTGAGGATAGAGTCGTCAGGAAAGCAGAGAGGGCCAAATTGTCTGGGGCATTTGAAGGGGTTCCAGGAGGCAGTGAGGACCAGCATCACTTTTCCCCGCTGGCACTTTAGCTGTGGCAGCAAAAGCTGGACGTTTTGTCTTTTTTGCTCCAGAGAGCGCCGAAAGTGAAAAAAGGTGCTTTTGAGTATAGAGTGCGCAGGAAAGCAGAGAGGGCCAAATTGTCTGGGGCATTTGAAGGAGTTCCAGGAGGCAGTGAGGACCAGCATCACTTTACCGTGCTGGCACCTTTGCTGTGGCAGCAAAAGCTGGACGTTTGTCTTTTTTGCTCCAGAGAGAGCCGAAAGTGAAAAAAGGTGCTTTTGAGGATAGAGTCCTCAGGAAAGCAGAGAGGGCCAAATTGTCTGGGCATTTGAAGGGGTTCCAGGAGGCAGTGAGGAGCAGCCTCACTTTTCCCCGCTGGCACCTTTGCTGTGGCAGGAAAATGTGGACGTTTGTAATTTTTGCTCCAGACAGCGCCGAAAGTGAAAAAAAGATGCTTTTGAGGATAGAGTCCTCAGGAAAGCAGAGAGGGCCAAATTGTCTGGGGCATTTGAAGGGGTTCCAGGAGGCAGTGAGGACCAGCATCACTTTTCCCCGCTGGCACCTTTGCTGTGGCAGCAAAAGCTGGACGTTTGTCTTTTTGCTCCAGACAGCGCCGAAAGTGAAAAAAGGTGCTTTTGAGGATAGAGTCCTCAGGAAAGCAGAGAGGGCCAAATTGTCTGGGGCATTGAAGGGGTTCCAGGAGGCAGTGAGGACCAGCATCACTTTTCCCCGCTGGCACCTTTGCTGTGGCAGCAAAAGCTGGATGTTTGTCTTTTTTGCTCCAGAGAGCGCCGAAAGTGAAAAAAGGTTGCTTTTGCGGATAGAGTCCTCAGGAAAGCAGAGAGGGCCAAATTGTCTGGGGCATTTGAAGGGGTTCCAGGAGGCAGGGAGGACCAGCATCACTTTTCCCCGCTGGCACTTTAGCTGTGGCAGCAAAATCTGGACTGTTTTTCTTTTTTGCTCCAGACAGCGCCGAAAGTGAAAAAAGGTGCTTTTGAGGATAGAGTCCTCAGGAAAGCAGAGAGGGCCAAATTGTGTGGGGCATTTGAAGGGGTTCCAGGAGGCAGTGAGGACCAGCATCACTTTTCCCTGCTGGCACCTTTGCTGTGGCAGCCAAATCTGGACGTTTCTCTTTTTTGCTCCAGACAGCGCCGAAAGTGAAAAAAAGGTGCTTTTGCGGATAGAGTCCTCAGGAAAGCAGAGAGGGCCAAATTGTCTGGGGCATTTGAAGGGGTTCCAGGAGGCAGTGAGGACCAGCATCACTTTTCCCCGCTGGCACCTTGCTGTGGCAGGAAAAGCTGGACGTTTGTATTTTTTGCTCCAGAGAGCGCCAAAAGTGAAAAAAGATGCTTTTGAGGATAGAGTCCGCAGGAAAGCAGAGAGGGCCAAATTGTATGGGGCATTTAAAGGGGTTCCAGGAGGCAGTGAGGACCAGCATCACTTTTCCCCTCTGGCACCTTGCTGTGGCAGCAAAAGCTGGACATTTGTCTTTTTTGCTCCAGACAGCGCCGAAAGTGAAAAAAGGTGCTTTTGCGGATAGAGTCCCTCAGGAAAGCAGAGAGGGCCAAATTGTCTGGGGCATTTTAAGGGGTTTCCAGGAGGCAGTGAGGACCAGCATCACTTTTCCCCGCTGGCACTTTAGCTGTGGCAGCAAAATCTGGACGTTTTTCTTTTTTGCTCCAGAGAGCGCCAAAAGTGAAAAAAGGTGCTTTTGAGGATAGAGTGCTCAGGAAAGCAGAGAGGGCCAAATTGTCTGGGGCATTTGAAGGGGTTCTAGGAGGCAGTGAGGACCAGCATCACTTTTCCCCGCTGGCACTTTAGCTGTGGCAGCAAAATCTGGACGTTTGTCTTTTTTGCTCCAGACAGCGCCGAAAGTGAAAAAAGGTGCTTTTGAGGATAGAGTCGTCAGGAAAGCAGAGAGGGCCAAATTGTCTGGGGCATTTGAAGGGGTTCCAGGAGGCAGTGAGGACCAGCATCACTTTTCCCCGCTGGCACCTTTGCTGTGGCAGCAAAATCTGGATGTTTCTATTTTTGCTCCAGAGAGCGCCGAAAGTGAAAAAAGGTGCTTTTGAGGATAGAGTCCTCAGGAAAGCAGAGAGGGCCAAATTGTCTGGGGCATTTGAAGGGGTTCCAGGAGGCAGTGAGGACCAGCATCACTTTTCCCCGCTGGCACCTTTGCTGTGGCAGCAAAATATGGACGGTTGTCTTTTTTGCTCCAGAGAGCGCCGAAATTGAAAAAAGGTGCTTTTGAGGATAGAGTCGTCAGGAAAGCAGAGAGGGCCAAATTGTCTGGGGCATTTGAAGGGGTTTCCAGGAGGCAGTGAGGACCAGCATCACTTTTCCCCGCTGGCACTTTAGCTGTGGCAGCAAAAGCTGGACGTTTGTCTTTTTTTGCTCCAGAGAGCGCCGAAAGTGAAAAAAAGGTGCTTTTGAGGATAGAGTCCTCAGGAAAGCAGAGAGGCCAAATTGTCTGGGGCATTTGAAGGGGTTCCAGGAGGCAGTGAGGACCAGCATCACTTTACCATGCTGGCACCTTTGCTGTGGCAGTAAAAGCTGGACGTTTGTCTTTTTTGCTCCAGAGAGAGCCGAAAGTGAAAAAAGGTGCTTTTGAGGGATAGAGTCCTCAGGAAAGCAGAGAGGGCCAAATTGTCTGGGGCATTTGAAGGGGTTCCAGGAGGCAGTGAGGAGCAGCCTCACTTTTCCCCGCTGGCACCTTTGCTGTGGCAGGAAAATGTGGACGTTTGTAATTTTTGCTCCAGACAGCGCCGAAAGTGAAAAAAGATGCTTTTGAGGATAGAGTCCTCAGGAAAGCAGAGAGGGCCAAATTGTCTGGGGCATTTGAAGGGGTTCCAGGAGGCAGTGAGGGACCAGCATCACTTTTCCCCGCTGGCACCTTTGCTGTGGCAGCAAAAGCTGGACGTTTGTCTTTTTTGCTCCCGACAGCGCCGAAAGTGAAAAAAGGTGCTTTTGAGGATAGAGTCCTCAGGAAAGCAGAGAGGGCCAAATTGTCTGGGGCATTTGAAGGGGGTTCCAGGAGGCAGTGAGGACCAGCATCACTTTTTCCCCGCTGGCACTTTTTGCTGTGGCAGCAAAAGCTGGACGTTTGTTTTTTTTGCTCCAAAGAGCGCCGAAAGTGAAAAAAGGTGCTTTTGCGGATAGAGTCCTCAGGAAAGCAGAGAGGGCCAAATTGTCTGGGCATTTGAAGGTGTTCCAGGAGGCAGTGAGGACCAGCATCACTTTTCCCCGCTGGCACTTTAGCTGTGGCAGGAAAATGTGGACGTTTGTATTTTTTGCTCCAGACAGCGCCGAAAGTGAAAAAAGATGCTTTTGAGGATAGAGTCCGCAGGAAAGCAGAGAGGGCCAAATTGTCTGGGGCATTTAAAGGGGTTCCAGGAGGCAGTGAGAACCAGCATCACTTTTCCCCGCTGGCACCTTTGCTGTGGCAGCAAAAGCTGGACGTTTCTCTTTTTTGCTCCAGGAGAGCGCCGAAAGTGAAAAAGGTGCTTTTGCGGATAGAGTCCTCAGGAAAGCAGAGAGGGCCAAATTGTCTGGGGCATTTGAAGGCGTTCCAGGAGGCAGTGAGGACCAGCATCACTTTCCCCGCTGGCACCTTTGCTGTGGCAGCAAAATATGGACGTTTTTCACTTTTTCTCCAAAGACAGCTAAGAGTGAACAAAGGTGCTTTTGAGGATAGAGTGCGCAAGAAGCAGAGAGGGCCAAATTGTCTGCGGCAGTTGAAGGGGTTCCAGGAGGCAGTGAGGACCAGCATGAGTTTTTCCCCGCTGGCACCTTTGCTGTGGCAGCAAAAGCTGACGTTTGTCTTTTTTGCTCCAAACAATGCAGAAAGTGAAAAACGTGCTTTTGAGGATAGAGTGCGCAGGAAAGCAGAGAGGGCCAAATTGTCTCGGGCATTTTAAGGGTTCCAGGAGGCAGTGAGGAGCAGCCTCACTTTTCCCGCTGGCACCTTTGCTGTGGCAGGAACATGTGGACGTTTGTAATTTTTGCTCCAGACAGCGCCGAAAGTGAAAAAAGATGCTTTTGCGGATAGAGTCCTCAGGAAAGCAGAGAGGGCCAAATTGTCTGGGGCATTTGAAGGGGTTCCAGGAGGCAGTGAGGACCAGCATCACTTTTCCCCGCTGGCACCTTTGCTGTGGCAGCAAAAGCTGGACGTTTGTCTTTTTTGCTCCAGACAGCGCCGAAAGTGAAAAAAGGTGCTTTTGAGGATAGAGTCCTCAGGAAAGCAGAGAGGGCCAAATTGTCTGGGGCATTTGAAGGGGTTCCAGGAGGCAGTGAGGACCAGCATCACTTTTCCCCGCTGGCACCTTTGCTGTGGCAGCAAAAGCTGGATGTTTGTCTTTTTTGCTCCAGAGAGCGCCGAAAGTGAAAAAAGGTGCTTTTGCGGATAGAGTCCTCAGGAAAGCAGAGAGGGCCAAATTGTCTGGGGCATTTGAAGGGGTTCCAGGAGGCAGTGAGGACCAGCATCACTTTTCCCCGCTGGCACTTTAGCTGTGGCAGCAAAATCTGGACGTTTTTCTTTTTTGCTCCAGACAGCGCCGAAAGTGAAAAAAGGTGCTTTTGAGGATAGAGTCCTCAGGAAAGCAGAGAGGGCCAAATTGTGTGGGGCATTTGAAGGGGTTCCAGGAGGCAGTGAGGACCAGCATCACTTTTCCCTGCTGGCACCTTTGCTGTGGCAGCCAAATCTGGACGTTTCTCTTTTTTGCTCCAGACAGCGCCGAAAGTGAAAAAAGGTGCTTTTGCGGATAGAGTCCTCAGGAAAGCAGAGAGGGCCAAATTGTCTGGGGCATTTGAAGGGGTTCCAGGAGGCAGTGAGGACCAGCATCACTTTTCCCCGCTGGCACCTTTGCTGTGGCAGGAAAAGCTGGACGTTTGTATTTTTTGCTCCAGAGAGCGCCAAAAGTGAAAAAAGATGCTTTTGAGGATAGAGTCCGCAGGAAAGCAGAGAGGGCCAAATTGTATGGGGCATTTAAAGGGGTTCCAGGAGGCAGTGAGGACCAGCATCACTTTTCCCCTCTGGCACCTTTGCTGTGGCAGCAAAAGCTGGACATTTGTCTTTTTTGCTCCAGACAGCGCCGAAAGTGAAAAAAGGTGCTTTTGCGGATAGAGTCCTCAGGAAAGCAGAGAGGGCCAAATTGTCTGGGGCATTTTAAGGGGTTCCAGGAGGCAGTGAGGACCAGCATCACTTTTCCCCGCTGGCACTTTAGCTGTGGCAGCAAAATCTGGACGTTTTTCTTTTTTGCTCCAGAGAGCGCCAAAAGTGAAAAAAGGTGCTTTTGAGGATAGAGTGCTCAGGAAAGCAGAGAGGGCCAAATTGTCTGGGGCATTTGAAGGGGTTCTAGGAGGCAGTGAGGACCAGCATCACTTTTCCCCGCTGGCACTTTAGCTGTGGCAGCAAAATCTGGACGTTTGTCTTTTTTGCTCCAGACAGCGCCGAAAGTGAAAAAAGGTGCTTTTGAGGATAGAGTCGTCAGGAAAGCAGAGAGGGCCAAATTGTCTGGGGCATTTGAAGGGGTTCCAGGAGGCAGTGAGGACCAGCATCACTTTTCCCCGCTGGCACCTTTGCTGTGGCAGCAAAATCTGGATGTTTCTATTTTTGCTCCAGAGAGCGCCGAAAGTGAAAAAAGGTGCTTTTGAGGATAGAGTCCTCAGGAAAGCAGAGAGGGCCAAATTGTCTGGGGCATTTGAAGGGGTTCCAGGAGGCAGTGAGGACCAGCATCACTTTTCCCCGCTGGCACCTTTGCTGTGGCAGCAAAATATGGACGGTTGTCTTTTTTGCTCCAGAGAGCGCCGAAATTGAAAAAAGGTGCTTTTGAGGATAGAGTCGTCAGGAAAGCAGAGAGGGCCAAATTGTCTGTGGCATTTGAAGGGGTTCCAGGAGGCAGTGAGGACCAGCATCACTTTTCCCCGCTGGCACTTTAGCTGTGGCAGCAAAAGCTGGACGTTTGTCTTTTTTGCTCCAGAGAGCGCCGAAAGTGAAAAAAGGTGCTTTTGAGGATAGAGTCCTCAGGAAAGCAGAGAGGGCCAAATTGTCTGGGGCATTTGAAGGGGTTCCAGGAGGCAGTGAGGACCAGCATCACTTTACCATGCTGGCACCTTTGCTGTGGCAGTAAAAGCTGGACGTTTGTCTTTTTTGCTCCAGAGAGAGCCGAAAGTGAAAAAAGGTGCTTTTGAGGATAGAGTCCTCAGGAAAGCAGAGAGGGCCAAATTGTCTGGGGCATTTGAAGGGGTTCCAGGAGGCAGTGAGGAGCAGCCTCACTTTTCCCCGCTGGCACCTTTGCTGTGGCAGGAAAATGTGGACGTTTGTAATTTTTGCTCCAGACAGCGCCGAAAGTGAAAAAAGATGCTTTTGAGGATAGAGTCCTCAGGAAAGCAGAGAGGGCCAAATTGTCTGGGGCATTTGAAGGGGTTCCAGGAGGCAGTGAGGACCAGCATCACTTTTCCCCGCTGGCACCTTTGCTGTGGCAGCAAAAGCTGGACGTTTGTCTTTTTTGCTCCCGACAGCGCCGAAAGTGAAAAAAGGTGCTTTTGAGGATAGAGTCCTCAGGAAAGCAGAGAGGGCCAAATTGTCTGGGGCATTTGAAGGGGTTCCAGGAGGCAGTGAGGACCAGCATCACTTTTCCCCGCTGGCACTTTTGCTGTGGCAGCAAAAGCTGGACGTTTGTTTTTTTTGCTCCAAAGAGCGCCGAAAGTGAAAAAAGGTGCTTTTGCGGATAGAGTCCTCAGGAAAGCAGAGAGGGCCAAATTGTCTGGGGCATTTGAAGGTGTTCCAGGAGGCAGTGAGGACCAGCATCACTTTTCCCCGCTGGCACTTTAGCTGTGGCAGGAAAATGTGGACGTTTGTATTTTTTGCTCCAGACAGCGCCGAAAGTGAAAAAAGATGCTTTTGAGGATAGAGTCCGCAGGAAAGCAGAGAGGGCCAAATTGTCTGGGGCATTTAAAGGGGTTCCAGGAGGCAGTGAGAACCAGCATCACTTTTCCCCGCTGGCACCTTTGCTGTGGCAGCAAAAGCTGGACGTTTCTCTTTTTTGCTCCAGAGAGCGCCGAAAGTGAAAAAAGGTGCTTTTGCGGATAGAGTCCTCAGGAAAGCAGAGAGGGCCAAATTGTCTGGGGCATTTGAAGGCGTTCCAGGAGGCAGTGAGGACCAGCATCACTTTTCCCCGCTGGCACCTTTGCTGTGGCAGCAAAATATGGACGTTTTTCACTTTTTCTCCAAAGACAGCTAAGAGTGAACAAAGGTGCTTTTGAGGATAGAGTGCGCAAGAAAGCAGAGAGGGCCAAATTGTCTGCGGCAGTTGAAGGGGTTCCAGGAGGCAGTGAGGACCAGCATGAGTTTTCCCCGCTGGCACCTTTGCTGTGGCAGCAAAAGCTGGACGTTTGTCTTTTTTGCTCCAAACAATGCAGAAAGTGAAAAAACGTGCTTTTGAGGATAGAGTGCGCAGGAAAGCAGAGAGGGCCAAATTGTCTCGGGCATTTTAAGGGGTTCCAGGAGGCAGTGAGGAGCAGCCTCACTTTTCCCCGCTGGCACCTTTGCTGTGGCAGGAAAATGTGGACGTTTGTAATTTTTGCTCCAGACAGCGCCGAAAGTGAAAAAAGATGCTTTTGCGGATAGAGTCCTCAGGAAAGCAGAGAGGGCCAAATTGTCTGGGGCATTTGAAGGGGTTCCAGGAGGCAGTGAGGACCAGCATCACTTTTCCCCGCTGGCACCTTTGCTGTGGCAGCAAAAGCTGGACGTTTGTCTTTTTTGCTCCAAACAGCGACAAAAGTGAAAAAAGGTGCTTTTGAGGATAGAGTCCTCAGGAAAGCAGAGAGGGCCAAATTGTCTGGGGCATTTGAAGGGGTTCCAGGAGGCAGTGAGGACCAGCATCACTTTTCCCCGCTGGCACCTTTGCTGTGGCAGCAAAAGCTGGATGTTTGTCTTTTTTGCTCCAGACAGCGCCGAAAGTGAAAAAAGGTGCTTTTGCGGATAGAGTCCTCAGGAAAGCAGAGAGGGCCAAATTGTCTGGGGCATTTGAAGGGGTTCCAGGAGGCAGTGAGGACCAGCATCACTTTTCCCCGCTGGCACTTTAGCTGTGGCAGCAAAATCTGGACGTTTTTCTTTTTTGCTCCAGACAGCGCCGAAAGTGAAAAAAGGTGCTTTTGAGGATAGAGTCCTCAGGAAAGCAGAGAGGGCCAAATTGTGTGGGGCATTTGAAGGGGTTCCAGGAGGCAGTGAGGACCAGCATCACTTTTCCCTGCTGGCACCTTTGCTGTGGCAGCCAAATCTGGACGTTTCTCTTTTTTGCTCCAGACAGCGCCGAAAGTGAAAAAAGGTGCTTTTGCGGATAGAGTCCTCAGGAAAGCAGAGAGGGCCAAATTGTCTGGGGCATTTGAAGGGGTTCCAGGAGGCAGTGAGGACCAGCATCACTTTTCCCCGCTGGCACCTTTGCTGTGGCAGGAAAAGCTGGACGTTTGTATTTTTTGCTCCAGAGAGCGCCAAAAGTGAAAAAAGATGCTTTTGAGGATAGAGTCCGCAGGAAAGCAGAGAGGGCCAAATTGTATGGGGCATTTAAAGGGGTTCCAGGAGGCAGTGAGGACCAGCATCACTTTTCCCCTCTGGCACCTTTGCTGTGGCAGCAAAAGCTGGACATTTGTCTTTTTTGCTCCAGACAGCGCCGAAAGTGAAAAAAGGTGCTTTTGCGGTTAGAGTCCTCAGGAAAGCAGAGAGGGCCAAATTGTCTGGGGCATTTGAAGGGGTTCCAGGAGGCAGTGAGGACCAGCATCACTTTTCCCCGCTGGCACTTTAGCTGTGGCAGCAAAATCTGGACGTTTTTCTTTTTTGCTCCAGAGAGCGCCAAAAGTGAAAAAAGGTGCTTTTGAGGATAGAGTGCTCAGGAAAGCAGAGAGGGCCAAATTGTCTGGGGCATTTGAAGGGGTTCTAGGAGGCAGTGAGGACCAGCATCACTTTTCCCCGCTGGCACTTTAGCTGTGGCAGCAAAATCTGGACGTTTGTCTTTTTTGCTCCAGACAGCGCCGAAAGTGAAAAAAGGTGCTTTTGAGGATAGAGTCGTCAGGAAAGCAGAGAGGGCCAAATTGTCTGGGGCATTTGAAGGGGTTCCAGGAGGCAGTGAGGACCAGCATCACTTTTCCCCGCTGGCACCTTTGCTGTGGCAGCAAAATCTGGATGTTTCTATTTTTGCTCCAGAGAGCGCCGAAAGTGAAAAAAGGTGCTTTTGAGGATAGAGTCCTCAGGAAAGCAGAGAGGGCCAAATTGTCTGGGGCATTTGAAGGGGTTCCAGGAGGCAGTGAGGACCAGCATCACTTTTCCCCGCTGGCACCTTTGCTGTGGCAGCAAAATATGGACGGTTGTCTTTTTTGCTCCAGAGAGCGCCGAAATTGAAAAAAGGTGCTTTTGAGGATAGAGTCGTCAGGAAAGCAGAGAGGGCCAAATTGTCTGGGGCATTTGAAGGGGTTCCAGGAGGCAGTGAGGACCAGCATCACTTTTCCTGGCTGGCAACATTGCTGTGGCAGCAAATCCTAGACGTTTGTCTTTTTTTCTCCAAACGCCGCCGAGAGTGAAAAAAGGTACTTTTGAGGATAGAGTGCACAGGAAAGCAGAGAGGGCCAAATTGTGCGAGGCATTTGAAGGGGTTCCAGGAGGCAGTGAGGACCAGCATCACTTTTCCCCGCTGGCACCTTTGCTGTGGCAGCAAAAGCTGGACGTTTGTCTTTTTTGCTCCAGAGAGAGCCGAAAGTGAAAAAAGGTGCTTTTGAGGATAGAGTCCTCAGGAAAGCAGAGAGGGCCAAATTGTCTGGGGCATTTGAAGGGGTTCCAGGAGGCAGTGAGGAGCAGCCTCACTTTTCCCCGCTGGCACCTTTGCTGTGGCAGGAAAATGTGGACGTTTGTAATTTTTGCTCCAGACAGCGCCGAAAGTGAAAAAAGATGCTTTTGAGGATAGAGTCCTCAGGAAAGCAGAGAGGGCCAAATTGTCTGGGGCATTTGAAGGGGTTCCAGGAGGCAGTGAGGACCAGCATCACTTTTCCCCGCTGGCACCTTTGCTGTGGCAGCAAAAGCTGGACGTTTGTCTTTTTTGCTCCCGACAGCGCCGAAAGTGAAAAAAGGTGCTTTTGAGGATAGAGTCCTCAGGAAAGCAGAGAGGGCCAAATTGTCTGGGGCATTTGAAGGGGTTCCAGGAGGCAGTGAGGACCAGCATCACTTTTCCCCGCTGGCACTTTTGCTGTGGCAGCAAAAGCTGGACGTTTGTTTTTTTTGCTCCAAAGAGCGCCGAAAGTGAAAAAAGGTGCTTTTGCGGATAGAGTCCTCAGGAAAGCAGAGAGGGCCAAATTGTCTGGGGCATTTGAAGGTGTTCCAGGAGGCAGTGAGGACCAGCATCACTTTTCCCCGCTGGCACTTTAGCTGTGGCAGGAAAATGTGGACGTTTGTATTTTTTGCTCCAGACAGAGCCGAAAGTGAAAAAAGATGCTTTTGAGGATAGAGTCCGCAGGAAAGCAGAGAGGGCCAAATTGTCTGGGGCATTTAAAGGGGTTCCAGGAGGCAGTGAGAACCAGCATCACTTTTCCCCGCTGGCACCTTTGCTGTGGCAGCAAAAGCTGGACGTTTCTCTTTTTTGCTCCAGAGAGCGCCGAAAGTGAAAAAAGGTGCTTTTGCGGATAGAGTCCTCAGGAAAGCAGAGAGGGCCAAATTGTCTGGGGCATTTGAAGGCGTTCCAGGAGGCAGTGAGGACCAGCATCACTTTACCGTGCTGGCACCTTTGCTGTGGCAGCAAAATATGGACGTTTTTCACTTTTTCTCCAAAGACAGCTAAGAGTGAACAAAGGTGCTTTTGAGGATAGAGTGCGCAAGAAAGCAGAGAGGGCCAAATTGTCTGCGGCAGTTGAAGGGGTTCCAGGAGGCAGTGAGGACCAGCATGAGTTTTCCCCGCTGGCACCTTTGCTGTGGCAGCAAAAGCTGGACGTTTGTCTTTTTTGCTCCAAACAATGCAGAAAGTGAAAAAACGTGCTTTTGAGGATAGAGTGCGCAGGAAAGCAGAGAGGGCCAAATTGTCTCGGGCATTTGAAGGGGTTTCAGGAGGCAGTGAGGACCAGCATCACTTTTCCCCGCTGGCACCTTTGCTGTGGCAGCAAAAGCTCGACGTTATTCATTTTTTCTCCAAAGACCGCTAAAAGTGAGAAAGGTGCTTTTGAGGATAGAGTGTGCAGGAAAGCAGAGAGGGCCAAATTGTATGGGGCATTTAAAGGGGTTCCAGGAGGCAGTGAGAACCAGCATCACTTTTCCCCGCTGGCACCTTTGCTGTGGCAGCAAAAGCTGGACGTTTTTCTTTTTTGCTCCAGACAGCGCCGAAAGTGAAAAAAGGTGCTTTTGAGGATAGAGTCTGCAGGAAAGCAGAGAGGGCCAAATTGTCTGGGGCATTTGAAGGGGTTCCAGGAGGCAGTGAGAACCAGCATCACTTTTCCCCGCTGGCACCTTTGCTGTGGCAGCAAAAGCTGGACGTTTGTCTTTTTTGCTCCAGAGAGCGCCGAAAGTGAAAAAAGGTGCTTTTGCGGATAGAGTCCTCAGGAAAGCAGAGAGGGCCAAATTGTCTGGGGCATTTGAAGGGGTTCCAGGAGGCAGTGAGGACCAGCATCACTTTTCCCCGCTGGCACTTTAGCTGTGTCAGCAAAATCTGGACGTTTGTCGTTTTTGCTCCAGAGAGCGCCGAAAGTGAAAAAAGGTGCTTTTGAGGATAGAGTCCTCAGGAAAGCAGAGAGGGCCAAATTGTCTGGGGCATTTGAAGGGGTTCCAGGAGGCAGTGAGGACCAGCATGACTTTTCCCCGCTGGCACCTTTGCTGTGGCAGCAAAATCTGGACGTTTGTCTTTTTGGCTTCAGACAGCGCCGAAAGTGAAAAAAGGTGCTTTTGAGGATAGAGTCCTCAGGAAAGCAGAGAGGGCCAAATTGTCTGGGGCATTTGAAGGGGTTCCAGGAGGCAGTGAGGACCAGCATGACTTTTCCCCGCTGGCACCTTTGCTGTGGCAGCAAAATCTGGACGTTTGTCTTTTTGGCTTCAGACAGCGCCGAAAGTGAAAAAAGGTGCTTTTGAGGATAGAGTCCTCAGGAAAGCAGAGAGGGCCAAATTGTGTGGGGCATTTGAAGGGGTTCCAGGAGGCAGTGAGGACCAGCATCACTTTTCCCCGCTGGCACCTTTGCTGTGGCAGGAAAAGCTGGACGTTTGTATTTTTTGCTCCAGACAGCGCCGAAAGTGAAAAAAGATGCTTTTGAGGATAGAGTCCGCAGGAAAGCAGAGAGGGCCAAATTGTATGGGGCATTTAAAGGGGTTCCAGGAGGCAGTGAGAACCAGCATCACTTTTCCCCTCTGGCACCTTTGCTGTGGCAGCAAAAGCTGGATGTTTGTCTTTTTTGCTCCAGAGAGCGCCGAAAGTGAAAAAAGGTGCTTTTGCGGATAGAGTCCTCAGGAAAGCAGAGAGGGCCAAATTGTCTGTGGCATTTGAAGGGGTTCCAGGAGGCAGTGAGGACCAGCATCACTTTTCCCCGCTGGCACCTTTGCTGTGGCAGCAAAATATGGACGTTTGTCTTTTTTGCTCCAGAGAGCGCCGAAATTGAAAAAAGGTGCTTTTGAGGATAGAGTCCTCAGGAAAGCAGAGAGGGCCAAATTGTCTGGGGCATTTGAAGGGGTTCCAGGAGGCAGTGAGGACCAGCATCACTTTTCCCCGCTGGCACCTTTGCTGTGGCAGCAAAATATGGACGGTTGTCTTTTTTGCTCCAGAGAGCGCCGAAATTGAAAAAAGGTGCTTTTGAGGATAGAGTCGTCAGGAAAGCAGAGAGGGCCAAATTGTCTGGGGCATTTGAAGGGGTTCCAGGAGGCAGTGAGGACCAGCATCACTTTTCCTGGCTGGCAACATTGCTGTGGCAGCAAATCCTAGACGTTTGTCTTTTTTTCTCCAAACGCCGCCGAGAGTGAAAAAAGGTACTTTTGAGGATAGAGTGCACAGGAAAGCAGAGAGGGCCAAATTGTGCGAGGCATTTGAAGGGGTTCCAGGAGGCAGTGAGGACCAGCATCACTTTTCCCCGCTGGCACCTTTGCTGTGGCAGCAAAAGCTGGACGTTTGTCTTTTTTGCTCCAGAGAGAGCCGAAAGTGAAAAAAGGTGCTTTTGAGGATAGAGTCCTCAGGAAAGCAGAGAGGGCCAAATTGTCTGGGGCATTTGAAGGGGTTCCAGGAGGCAGTGAGGAGCAGCCTCACTTTTCCCCGCTGGCACCTTTGCTGTGGCAGGAAAATGTGGACGTTTGTAATTTTTGCTCCAGACAGCGCCGAAAGTGAAAAAAGATGCTTTTGAGGATAGAGTCCTCAGGAAAGCAGAGAGGGCCAAATTGTCTGGGGCATTTGAAGGGGTTCCAGGAGGCAGTGAGGACCAGCATCACTTTTCCCCGCTGGCACCTTTGCTGTGGCAGCAAAAGCTGGACGTTTGTCTTTTTTGCTCCCGACAGCGCCGAAAGTGAAAAAAGGTGCTTTTGAGGATAGAGTCCTCAGGAAAGCAGAGAGGGCCAAATTGTCTGGGGCATTTGAAGGGGTTCCAGGAGGCAGTGAGGACCAGCATCACTTTTCCCCGCTGGCACTTTTGCTGTGGCAGCAAAAGCTGGACGTTTGTTTTTTTTGCTCCAAAGAGCGCCGAAAGTGAAAAAAGGTGCTTTTGCGGATAGAGTCCTCAGGAAAGCAGAGAGGGCCAAATTGTCTGGGGCATTTGAAGGTGTTCCAGGAGGCAGTGAGGACCAGCATCACTTTTCCCCGCTGGCACTTTAGCTGTGGCAGGAAAATGTGGACGTTTGTATTTTTTGCTCCAGACAGAGCCGAAAGTGAAAAAAGATGCTTTTGAGGATAGAGTCCGCAGGAAAGCAGAGAGGGCCAAATTGTCTGGGGCATTTAAAGGGGTTCCAGGAGGCAGTGAGAACCAGCATCACTTTTCCCCGCTGGCACCTTTGCTGTGGCAGCAAAAGCTGGACGTTTCTCTTTTTTGCTCCAGAGAGCGCCGAAAGTGAAAAAAGGTGCTTTTGCGGATAGAGTCCTCAGGAAAGCAGAGAGGGCCAAATTGTCTGGGGCATTTGAAGGCGTTCCAGGAGGCAGTGAGGACCAGCATCACTTTTCCCCGCTGGCACCTTTGCTGTGGCAGCAAAATATGGACGTTTTTCACTTTTTCTCCAAAGACAGCTAAGAGTGAACAAAGGTGCTTTTGAGGATAGAGTGCGCAAGAAAGCAGAGAGGGCCAAATTGTCTGCGGCAGTTGAAGGGGTTCCAGGAGGCAGTGAGGACCAGCATGAGTTTTCCCCGCTGGCACCTTTGCTGTGGCAGCAAAAGCTGGACGTTTGTCTTTTTTGCTCCAAACAATGCAGAAAGTGAAAAAACGTGCTTTTGAGGATAGAGTGCGCAGGAAAGCAGAGAGGGCCAAATTGTCTGGGGCATTTGAAGGGGTTCCAGGAGGCAGTGAGGACCAGCATCACTTTTCCCCGCTGGCACCTTTGCTGTGGCAGCAAAAGCTCGACGTTATTCATTTTTTCTCCAAAGACCGCTAAAAGTGAGAAAGGTGCTTTTGAGGATAGAGTGTGCAGGAAAGCAGAGAGGGCCAAATTGTATGGGGCATTTAAAGGGGTTCCAGGAGGCAGTGAGAACCAGCATCACTTTTCCCCGCTGGCACCTTTGCTGTGGCAGCAAAAGCTGGACGTTTTTCTTTTTTGCTCCAGACAGCGCCGAAAGTGAAAAAAGGTGCTTTTGAGGATAGAGTCTGCAGGAAAGCAGAGAGGGCCAAATTGTCTGGGGCATTTGAAGGGGTTCCAGGAGGCAGTGAGAACCAGCATCACTTTTCCCCGCTGGCACCTTTGCTGTGGCAGCAAAAGCTGGACGTTTGTCTTTTTTGCTCCAGAGAGCGCCGAAAGTGAAAAAAGGTGCTTTTGCGGATAGAGTCCTCAGGAAAGCAGAGAGGGCCAAATTGTCTGGGGCATTTGAAGGGGTTCCAGGAGGCAGTGAGGACCAGCATCACTTTTCCCCGCTGGCACTTTAGCTGTGTCAGCAAAATCTGGACGTTTGTCGTTTTTGCTCCAGAGAGCGCCGAAAGTGAAAAAAGGTGCTTTTGAGGATAGAGTCCTCAGGAAAGCAGAGAGGGCCAAATTGTCTGGGGCATTTGAAGGGGTTCCAGGAGGCAGTGAGGACCAGCATGACTTTTCCCCGCTGGCACCTTTGCTGTGGCAGCAAAATCTGGACGTTTGTCTTTTTGGCTTCAGACAGCGCCGAAAGTGAAAAAAGGTGCTTTTGAGGATAGAGTCCTCAGGAAAGCAGAGAGGGCCAAATTGTCTGGGGCATTTGAAGGGGTTCCAGGAGGCAGTGAGGACCAGCATGACTTTTCCCCGCTGGCACCTTTGCTGTGGCAGCAAAATCTGGACGTTTGTCTTTTTGGCTTCAGACAGCGCCGAAAGTGAAAAAAGGTGCTTTTGAGGATAGAGTCCTCAGGAAAGCAGAGAGGGCCAAATTGTGTGGGGCATTTGAAGGGGTTCCAGGAGGCAGTGAGGACCAGCATCACTTTTCCCCGCTGGCACCTTTGCTGTGGCAGGAAAAGCTGGACGTTTGTATTTTTTGCTCCAGACAGCGCCGAAAGTGAAAAAAGATGCTTTTGAGGATAGAGTCCGCAGGAAAGCAGAGAGGGCCAAATTGTATGGGGCATTTAAAGGGGTTCCAGGAGGCAGTGAGAACCAGCATCACTTTTCCCCTCTGGCACCTTTGCTGTGGCAGCAAAAGCTGGATGTTTGTCTTTTTTGCTCCAGAGAGCGCCGAAAGTGAAAAAAGGTGCTTTTGCGGATAGAGTCCTCAGGAAAGCAGAGAGGGCCAAATTGTCTGTGGCATTTGAAGGGGTTCCAGGAGGCAGTGAGGACCAGCATCACTTTTCCCCGCTGGCACCTTTGCTGTGGCAGCAAAATATGGACGTTTGTCTTTTTTGCTCCAGAGAGCGCCGAAATTGAAAAAAGGTGCTTTTGAGGATAGAGTCGTCAGGAAAGCAGAGAGGGCCAAATTGTCTGGGGCATTTGAAGGGGTTCCAGGAGGCAGTGAGGACCAGCATCACTTTTCCCCGCTGGCACCTTTGCTGTGGCAGCAAAAGCTGGACGTTTGTCTTTTTTGCTCCCGACAGCGCCGAAAGTGAAAAAAGGTGCTTTTGAGGATAGAGTCCTCAGGAAAGCAGAGAGGGCCAAATTGTCTGGGGCATTTGAAGGGGTTCCAGGAGGCAGTGAGGACCAGCATCACTTTTCCCCGCTGGCACTTTTGCTGTGGCAGCAAAAGCTGGACGTTTGTTTTTTTTGCTCCAAAGAGCGCCGAAAGTGAAAAAAGGTGCTTTTGCGGATAGAGTCCTCAGGAAAGCAGAGAGGGCCAAATTGTCTGGGGCATTTGAAGGTGTTCCAGGAGGCAGTGAGGACCAGCATCACTTTTCCCCGCTGGCACTTTAGCTGTGGCAGGAAAATGTGGACGTTTGTATTTTTTGCTCCAGACAGAGCCGAAAGTGAAAAAAGATGCTTTTGAGGATAGAGTCCGCAGGAAAGCAGAGAGGGCCAAATTGTCTGGGGCATTTAAAGGGGTTCCAGGAGGCAGTGAGAACCAGCATCACTTTTCCCCGCTGGCACCTTTGCTGTGGCAGCAAAAGCTGGACGTTTCTCTTTTTTGCTCCAGAGAGCGCCGAAAGTGAAAAAAGGTGCTTTTGCGGATAGAGTCCTCAGGAAAGCAGAGAGGGCCAAATTGTCTGGGGCATTTGAAGGCGTTCCAGGAGGCAGTGAGGACCAGCATCACTTTTCCCCGCTGGCACCTTTGCTGTGGCAGCAAAATATGGACGTTTTTCACTTTTTCTCCAAAGACAGCTAAGAGTGAACAAAGGTGCTTTTGAGGATAGAGTGCGCAAGAAAGCAGAGAGGGCCAAATTGTCTGCGGCAGTTGAAGGGGTTCCAGGAGGCAGTGAGGACCAGCATGAGTTTTCCCCGCTGGCACCTTTGCTGTGGCAGCAAAAGCTGGACGTTTGTCTTTTTTGCTCCAAACAATGCAGAAAGTGAAAAAACGTGCTTTTGAGGATAGAGTGCGCAGGAAAGCAGAGAGGGCCAAATTGTCTCGGGCATTTGAAGGGGTTTCAGGAGGCAGTGAGGACCAGCATCACTTTTCCCCGCTGGCACCTTTGCTGTGGCAGCAAAAGCTCGACGTTATTCATTTTTTCTCCAAAGACCGCTAAAAGTGAGAAAGGTGCTTTTGAGGATAGAGTGTGCAGGAAAGCAGAGAGGGCCAAATTGTATGGGGCATTTAAAGGGGTTCCAGGAGGCAGTGAGAACCAGCATCACTTTTCCCCGCTGGCACCTTTGCTGTGGCAGCAAAAGCTGGACGTTTTTCTTTTTTGCTCCAGACAGCGCCGAAAGTGAAAAAAGGTGCTTTTGAGGATAGAGTCTGCAGGAAAGCAGAGAGGGCCAAATTGTCTGGGGCATTTGAAGGGGTTCCAGGAGGCAGTGAGAACCAGCATCACTTTTCCCCGCTGGCACCTTTGCTGTGGCAGCAAAAGCTGGACGTTTGTCTTTTTTGCTCCAGAGAGCGCCGAAAGTGAAAAAAGGTGCTTTTGCGGATAGAGTCCTCAGGAAAGCAGAGAGGGCCAAATTGTCTGGGGCATTTGAAGGGGTTCCAGGAGGCAGTGAGGACCAGCATCACTTTTCCCCGCTGGCACTTTAGCTGTGTCAGCAAAATCTGGACGTTTGTCGTTTTTGCTCCAGAGAGCGCCGAAAGTGAAAAAAGGTGCTTTTGAGGATAGAGTCCTCAGGAAAGCAGAGAGGGCCAAATTGTCTGGGGCATTTGAAGGGGTTCCAGGAGGCAGTGAGGACCAGCATGACTTTTCCCCGCTGGCACCTTTGCTGTGGCAGCAAAATCTGGACGTTTGTCTTTTTGGCTTCAGACAGCGCCGAAAGTGAAAAAAGGTGCTTTTGAGGATAGAGTCCTCAGGAAAGCAGAGAGGGCCAAATTGTCTGGGGCATTTGAAGGGGTTCCAGGAGGCAGTGAGGACCAGCATGACTTTTCCCCGCTGGCACCTTTGCTGTGGCAGCAAAATCTGGACGTTTGTCTTTTTGGCTTCAGACAGCGCCGAAAGTGAAAAAAGGTGCTTTTGAGGATAGAGTCCTCAGGAAAGCAGAGAGGGCCAAATTGTGTGGGGCATTTGAAGGGGTTCCAGGAGGCAGTGAGGACCAGCATCACTTTTCCCCGCTGGCACCTTTGCTGTGGCAGGAAAAGCTGGACGTTTGTATTTTTTGCTCCAGACAGCGCCGAAAGTGAAAAAAGATGCTTTTGAGGATAGAGTCCGCAGGAAAGCAGAGAGGGCCAAATTGTATGGGGCATTTAAAGGGGTTCCAGGAGGCAGTGAGAACCAGCATCACTTTTCCCCTCTGGCACCTTTGCTGTGGCAGCAAAAGCTGGATGTTTGTCTTTTTTGCTCCAGAGAGCGCCGAAAGTGAAAAAAGGTGCTTTTGCGGATAGAGTCCTCAGGAAAGCAGAGAGGGCCAAATTGTCTGTGGCATTTGAAGGGGTTCCAGGAGGCAGTGAGGACCAGCATCACTTTTCCCCGCTGGCACCTTTGCTGTGGCAGCAAAATATGGACGTTTGTCTTTTTTGCTCCAGAGAGCGCCGAAATTGAAAAAAGGTGCTTTTGAGGATAGAGTCGTCAGGAAAGCAGAGAGGGCCAAATTGTCTGGGGCATTTGAAGGGGTTCCAGGAGGCAGTGAGGACCAGCATCACTTTTCCCTGCTGGCACCTTTGCTGTGGCAGCAAAAGCTGGACGTTTGTCTTTTTTGCTCCAGAGAGCGCCGAAAGTGAAAAAAGGTGCTTTTGAGGATAGAGTCCTCAGGAAAGCAGAGAGGGCCAAATTGTCTGGGGCATTTGAAGGAGTTCCAGGAGGCAGTGAGGACCAGCATCACTTTACCGTGCTGGCACCTTTGCTGTGGCAGCAAAAGCTGGACGTTTGTCTTTTTTGCTCCAGAGAGAGCCGAAAGTGAAAAAAGGTGCTTTTGAGGATAGAGTCCTCAGGAAAGCAGAGAGGGCCAAATTGTCTGGGGCATTTGAAGGGGTTCCAGGAGGCAGTGACGAGCAGCCTCACTTTTCCCCGCTGGCACCTTTGCTGTGGCAGGAAAATGTGGACGTTTGTAATTTTTGCTCCAGACAGCGCCGAAAGTGAAAAAAGATGCTTTTGAGGATAGAGTCCTCAGGAAAGCAGAGAGGGCCAAATTGTCTGGGGCATTTGAAGGGGTTCCAGGAGGCAGTGAGGACCAGCATCACTTTTCCCCGCTGGCACCTTTGCTGTGGCAGCAAAAGCTGGATGTTTGTCTTTTTTGCTCCACAGAGCGCCGAAAGTGAAAAAAGGTGCTTTTGAGGATAGAGTCCTCAGGAAAGCAGAGAGGGCCAAATTGTGTGGGGCATTTGAAGGGGTTCCAGGAGGCAGTGAGGACCAGCATCACTTTTCCCCGCTGGCACCTTTGCTGTGGCAGCAAAAGCTGGATGTTTGTCTTTTTTGCTCCAGACAGCGCCGAAAGTGAAAAAAGGTGCTTTTGCGTATAGAGTCCTCAGGAAAGCAGAGAGGGCCAAATTGTCTGGGGCATTTGAAGGGGTTCCAGGAGGCAGTGAGGACCAGCATCACTTTTCCCCGCTGGCACTTTAGCTGTGGCAGCAAAATCTGGACGTTTTTCTTTTTTGCTCCAGACAGCGCCGAAAGTGAAAAAAGGTGCTTTTGAGGATAGAGTCCTCAGGAAAGCAGAGAGGGCCAAATTGTGTGGGGCATTTGAAGGGGTTCCAGGAGGCAGTGAGGACCAGCATCACTTTTCCCTGCTGGCACCTTTGCTGTGGCAGCCAAATCTGGACGTTTCTCTTTTTTGCTCCAGACAGCGCCGAAAGTGAAAAAAGGTGCTTTTGCGGATAGAGTCCTCAGGAAAGCAGAGAGGGCCAAATTGTCTGGGGCATTTGAAGGCGTTCCAGGAGGCAGTGAGGACCAGCATCACTTTTCCCCGCTGGCACCTTTGCTGTGGCAGCAAAATATGGACGTTTTTCACTTTTTCTCCAAAGACAGCTAAGAGTGAACAAAGGTGCTTTTGAGGATAGAGTGCGCAAGAAATCAGAGAGGGCCAAATTGTCTGCGGCAGTTGAAGGGGTTCCAGGAGGCAGTGAGGACCAGCATGAGTTTTCCCCGCTGGCACCTTTGCTGTGGCAGCAAAAGCTGGACGTTTGTCTTTTTTGCTCCAAACAATGCAGAAAGTGAAAAAACGTGCTTTTGAGGATAGAGTGCGCAGGAAAGCAGAGAGGGCCAAATTGTCTCGGGCATTTGAAGGGGTTTCAGGAGGCAGTGAGGACCAGCATCACTTTTCCCCGCTGGCACCTTTGCTGTGGCAGCAAAAGCTCGACGTTATTCATTTTTTCTCCAAAGACCGCTAAAAGTGAGAAAGGTGCTTTTGAGGATAGAGTGTGCAGGAAAGCAGAGAGGGCCAAATTGTATGGGGCATTTAAAGGGGTTCCAGGAGGCAGTGAGAACCAGCATCACTTTTCCCCGCTGGCACCTTTGCTGTGGCAGCAAAAGCTGGACGTTTTTCTTTTTTGCTCCAGACAGCGCCGAAAGTGAAAAAAGGTGCTTTTGAGGATAGAGTCTGCAGGAAAGCAGAGAGGGCCAAATTGTCTGGGGCATTTGAAGGGGTTCCAGGAGGCAGTGAGAACCAGCATCACTTTTCCCCGCTGGCACCTTTGCTGTGGCAGCAAAAGCTGGACGTTTGTCTTTTTTGCTCCAGAGAGCGCCGAAAGTGAAAAAAGGTGCTTTTGCGGATAGAGTCCTCAGGAAAGCAGAGAGGGCCAAATTGTCTGGGGCATTTGAAGGGGTTCCAGGAGGCAGTGAGGACCAGCATCACTTTTCCCCGCTGGCACTTTAGCTGTGTCAGCAAAATCTGGACGTTTGTCGTTTTTGCTCCAGAGAGCGCCGAAAGTGAAAAAAGGTGCTTTTGAGGATAGAGTCCTCAGGAAAGCAGAGAGGGCCAAATTGTCTGGGGCATTTGAAGGGGTTCCAGGAGGCAGTGAGGACCAGCATGACTTTTCCCCGCTGGCACCTTTGCTGTGGCAGCAAAATCTGGACGTTTGTCTTTTTGGCTTCAGACAGCGCCGAAAGTGAAAAAAGGTGCTTTTGAGGATAGAGTCCTCAGGAAAGCAGAGAGGGCCAAATTGTCTGGGGCATTTGAAGGGGTTCCAGGAGGCAGTGAGGACCAGCATGACTTTTCCCCGCTGGCACCTTTGCTGTGGCAGCAAAATCTGGACGTTTGTCTTTTTGGCTTCAGACAGCGCCGAAAGTGAAAAAAGGTGCTTTTGAGGATAGAGTCCTCAGGAAAGCAGAGAGGGCCAAATTGTGTGGGGCATTTGAAGGGGTTCCAGGAGGCAGTGAGGACCAGCATCACTTTTCCCCGCTGGCACCTTTGCTGTGGCAGGAAAAGCTGGACGTTTGTATTTTTTGCTCCAGACAGCGCCGAAAGTGAAAAAAGGTGCTTTTGAGGATAGAGTGCTCAGGAAAGCAGAGAGGGCCAAATTGTCTGGGGCATTTGAAGGGGTTCCAGGAGGCAGTGAGGACCAGCATCACTTTTCCCTGCTGGCACTTTAGCTGTGGCAGCAAAAGCTGGACGTTTGTCTTTTTTGCTCCAGACAGCGCCAAAAGTGAAAAAAGGTGCTTTTGCGGATAGAGTGCTCAGGAAAGCAGAGAGGGCCTAATTGTCTGTGGCATTTGAAGGGGTTCCAGGAGGCAGTGAGGACCAGCATCACTTTTCCCCGCTGGCACTTTAGCTGTGGCAGCAAAAGCTGGACGTTTGCCTTTTTTGATCCAGACAGCGCCGAAAGAGAAAAAAGGTGCTTTTGCGGATAGAGTCCTCAGGAAAGCAGAGAGGGCCAAATTGTCTGGGGCATTTGAAGGGGTTCCAGGAGGCAGTGAGGACCAGCATCACTTTTCCCCGCTGGCACTTTAGCTGTGGCAGGAAAATCTGGACGTTTGTCTTTTTTGCTCCAGACAGCGCCGAAAGTGAAAAAAGGTGCTTTTGAGGATAGAGTCCTCAGGAAAGCAGAGAGGGCCAAATTGTGTGGGGCATTTGAAGGGGTTCCAGGAGACAGTGAGGACCAGCATCACTTTTCCCCGCAGGCACCTTTGCTGTGGCAGCAAAAGCTGGACGTTTGTCTTTTTTTGTCCAAAGACCGCTAAAGTTGAACAATGGTGCTTTTGAGGATAGAGTGCGCAGGAAAGCACAGAGGGCCAAATTGTGTGGGGCATTTGAAGGGGTTCCAGGAGGCAGTGAGGACCAGCATCACTTTTCCCCACTGGCACCTTTGCTGTGGCAGCAAAAGCTGGACGTTTGTCTTTTTTGCTCCAGAGAGCGCCAAAAGTGAAAAAAGGTGCTTTTGAGGATAGAGTGCCCAGGAAAGCAGAGAGGTCGAAATTGTCTCCAGCATTTGAAGGGGTTCCAGGAAGCAGTGAGGACCAGCATGACTTTTCCCCGCTGGCACCTTTGCTGTGGCAGCAAAAGCTGGACGTTTGTCATTTTCGCCCCAAATACCGCTAAAATAGAGAAAAAAGATGCTTTTGAGGATAGAGTGCACAGGAAAGCAGGGAGGGCCAAATTGTCTGGGGCATTTGAAGGGGTTCCAGGAGGCAGTGAGGACCAGCATCACTTTTCCCCGCTGGCACCTTTGCTGTGGCAGCAAAAGCTGGACGTTTGTCTTTTTTGCTGCGGAGGCTGCCGAGAGTGAAAAAAGGTGCTTTTGAGGATAGAGTGCGCAGGAAAGCAGATAGGGCCAAATTGTTTGGGCATTTGAAGGGGTTCCAGGAGGCAGTGAGGACCAGCATCACTTTTCCCCGCTGGCACCTTTGCTGTGGCAGCAAAATATGGACGTTTGTCACTTTTTCTCCAAAGACAGCTAAAAGTGAACAAAGGTGCTTTTGAGGATAGAGTGCGCAGGAAAGCAGAGAGGGCAAAATTGTCTGGGGCATTTGAAGGGGTTCCAGGAGGCAGTGAGGACCAGCATCACTTTTACCCGCTGGCACCTTTACTGTGGCAGCAAAAGCTGGACGTTTGTCTTTTTTGCTCCAAAGAGCGCCGAAAGTGAAAAAAGGTGCTTTTGAGGATAGAGTCCTCAGGAAAGCAGAGAGGGCCAAATTGTTTGGGCATTTGAAGGTGTTCCAGGAGGCAGTGAGGACCAGCATCACTTTTCCCCGCTGGCACTTTAGCTGTGGCAGGAAAATGTGGACGTTTGTCTTTTTTGCTCCAGAGAGCGCCGAAAGTGAAAAAAGGTGCTTTTGAGGATAGAGTCTGCAGGAAAGCAGAGAGGGCCAAATTGTGTGGGGCATTTGAAGGGGTTCCAGGAGGCAGTGAGGACCAGCATCACTTTTCCCCGCTGGCACCTTTGCTGTGGCAGCAAAAGCTGGACGTTTGTCTTTTTTGCTCCAGAGAGCGCCAACAGTGAAAAAAGGTGCTTTTGAGGATAGAGTCCTCAGGAAAGCAGAGAGGGCCAAATTGTCTGGGGCATTTGAAGGGGTTCCAGGAGGCAGTGAGGAGCAGCATCACTTTTCCCCGCTGGCAATTTTGCTGTGGCAGCAAAAGCTGGACGTTTGTCTTTTTTGCTCCAGACAGCGCCGAAAGTGAAAAAAGGTGCTTTTGAGGATAGAGTGCTCAGGAAAGCAGAGAGGGCCAAATTGTCTGGGGCATTTGAAGGGGTTCCAGGAGGCAGTGAGGACCAGCATCACTTTTCCCCGCTGGCACTTTAGCTGTGGCAGCAAAATCTGGACGTTTCTCTTTTTTGCTCCAAGAGAGCGCCAAAAGTGAAAAAAGGTGCTTTTGCGGATAGAGTGCTCAGGAAAGCAGAGAGGGCCAAATTGTCTGGGGCATTTGAAGGGGTTCCAGGAGGCAGTGAGGACCAGCATCACTTTTCCCCGCTGGCACTTTAGCTGTGGCAGGAAAATGTGGACGTTTGTCTTTTTTGCTCCAGACAGCGCCGAAAGTGAAAAAAGGTGCTTTTGAGGATAGAGTCCTCAGGAAAGCAGAGAGGGCCAAATTGTGTGGGGCATTTGAAGGGGTTCCAGGAGACAGTGAGGACCAGCATCACTTTTCCCCGCAGGCACCTTTGCTGTGGCAGCAAAAGCTGGACGTTTGTCTTTTTTTGTCCAAAGACCGCTAAAGTTGAACAATGGTGCTTTTGAGGATAGAGTGCGCAGGAAAGCACAGAGGGCCAAATTGTGTGGGGCATTTGAAGGGGTTCCAGGAGGCAGTGAGGACCAGCATCACTTTTCCCCACTGGCACCTTTGCTGTGGCAGCAAAAGCTGGACGTTTGTCTTTTTTGCTCCAGACAGCGCCGAAAGTGAAAAAAGGTGCTTTTGAGGATAGAGTGCCCAGGAAAGCAGAGAGGTCGAAATTGTCTCCAGCATTTGAAGGGGTTCCAGGAAGCAGTGAGGACCAGCATGACTTTTCCCCGCTGGCACCTTTGCTGTGGCAGCAAAAGCTGGACGTTTGTCATTTTTGCCCCAAATACCGCTAAAATAGAGAAAAAAGATGCTTTTGAGGATAGAGTGCACAGGAAAGCAGGGAGGGCCAAATTGTCTGGGGCATTTGAAGGGGTTCCAGGAGGCAGTGAGGACCAGCATCACTTTTCCCCGCTGGCACCTTTGCTGTGGCAGCAAAAGCTGGACGTTTGTCTTTTTTGCTGCGGAGGCTGCCGAGAGTGAAAAAAGGTGCTTTTGAGGATAGAGTGCGCAGGAAAGCAGATAGGGCCAAATTGTGTAGGGCATTTCAAGGGGTTCCAGGAGGCAGTGAGGACCAGCATCACTTTTCCCCGCTGGCACCTTTGCTGTGGCAGCAAAATATGGACGTTTGTCACTTTTTCTCCAAAGACAGCTAAAAGTGAACAAAGGTGCTTTTGCGGATAGAGTGCGCAGGAAAGCAGAGAGGGCCAAATTGTCTGGGGCAGTTGAAGGGGTTCCAGGAGGCAGTGAGGACCAGCATCACTTTTACCCGCTGGCACCTTTACTGTGGCAGCAAAAGCTGGACGTTTGTCTTTTTTGCTCCAAAGAGCGCCGAAAGTGAAAAAAGGTGCTTTTGAGGATAGAGTCCTCAGGAAAGCAGAGAGGGCCAAATTGTTTGGGCATTTGAAGGTGTTCCAGGAGGCAGTGAGGACCAGCATCACTTTTCCCCGCTGGCACTTTAGCTGTGGCAGGAAAATGTGGACGTTTGTCTTTTTTGCTCCAGAGAGCGCCAAAAGTGAAAAAAGGTGCTTTTGAGGATAAAGTCTGCAGGAAAGCAGAGAGGGCCAAATTGTCTGGGGCATTTGAAGGGGTTCCAGGAGGCAGTGAGGACCAGCATCACTTTTCCCCGCTGGCACCTTTGCTGTGTCAGCAAAAGCTGGACGTTTGTCTTTTTTGCTCCAGAGAGCGCCAAAAGTGAAAAAAGGTGCTTTTGAGGATAGAGTCCTCAGGAAAGCAGAGAGGGCGAAATTGTCTGGGGCATTTGAAGGGGTTCCAGGAGGCAGTGAGGACCAGCATCACTTTTACCCGCTGGCAATTTTGCTGTGGCAGCAAAAGCTGGACGTTTGTCTTTTTTGCTCCAGAGAGCGCCAACAGTGAAAAAAGGTGCTTTTGAAAATAGAGTCCTCAGGAAAGCAGAGAGGGCCAAATTGTCTGGGGCATTTGAAGGGGTTCCAGGAGGCAGTGAGGACCAGCATCACTTTTCCCCGCTGGCACCTTTGCTGTGGCAGCAAAAGCTGGACGTTTGTCTTTTTTGCTCCAGAGAGCGCCAAAAGTGAAAAAAGGTGCTTTTGAGGATAGAGTCCTCAGGAAAGCAGAGAGGGCCAAATTGTCTGGGGCATTTGAAGGGGTTCCAGGAGGCAGTGAGGACCAGCATCACTTTTCCCCGCTGGCACTTTAGCTGTGGCAGGAAAATGTGGACGTTTGTCTCTTTTGCTCCAGACAGCGACGAAAGTGAAAAAAGGTGCTTTTGAGGATAGAGTCCTCAGGAAAGCAGAGAGGGCCAAATTGTATGGAGCATTTAAAGGGGTTCCAGGAGACAGTGAGAACCAGCATCACTTTTCCCCGCTGGCACCTTTGCTGTGGCAGCAAAAGCTGGACGTTTGTCTTTTTTGCTCCAGACAGCGCCGAAAGTGAAAAAAGGTGCTTTTGCGGATAGAGTGCTCAGGAAAGCAGAGAGGGCCAAATTGTCTGTGGCATTTGAAGGGGTTCAAGGAGGCAGTGAGGACCAGCATCACTTTTCCCGCTGGCACTTTAGCTGTGGCAGCAAAAGCTGGACGTTTGCCTTTTTTGATCCAGACAGCGCCGAAAGAGAAAAAAGGTGCTTTTGCGGATAGAGTCCTCAGGAAAGCAGAGAGGGCCAAATTGTCTGGGGCATTTGAAGGGGTTCCAGGAGGCAGTGAGGACCAGCATCACTTTTCCTTGCTGGCACCTTTGCTGTGTCAGCAAAAGCTGGACGTTTGTCTTTTTTGCTCCAGAGAGCGCCGAAAGTGAAAAAAGGTGCTTTTGAGGATAGAGTCCTCAGGAAAGCAGAGAGGGCCAAATTGTCTGGGGCATTTGAAGGGGTTCCAGGAGGCAGTGAGGACCAGCATCACTTTTCCCCGCTGGCACTTTAGCTGTGGCAGGAAAATGTGGACGTTTGTCTTTTTTGCTCCAGAGAGCGCCGAAAGTGAAAAAAGGTGCTTTTGAGGATAGAGTCCTCAGGAAAGCAGAGAGGGCCAAATTGTGTGGGGCATTTGAAGGGGTTCCAGGAGACAGTGAGGACCAGCATCACTTTTCCCCGCAGGCACCTTTGCTGTGGCAGCAAAAGCTGGACGTTTGTCTTTTTTTGTCCAAAGACAGCTAAAGTTGAACAATGGTGCTTTTGAGGATAGAGTCTGCAGGAAAGCAGAGAGGGCCAAATTGTGTGGGGCATTTGAAGGGGTTCCAGGAGGCAGTGAGAACCAGCATCACTTTTCCCCGCTGGCACCTTTGCTGTGGCAGCAAAAGCTGGACGTTTGTCTTTTTTGCTCCAGAGAGCGCCGAAAGTGAAAAAAGGTGCTTTTGCGGATAGAGTCCTCAGGAAAGCAGAGAGGGCCAAATTGTCTGGGGCATTTGAAGGGGTTCCAGGAGGCAGTGAGGACCAGCATCACTTTTCCCCGCTGGCACTTTAGCTGTGGCAGCAAAATCTGGACGTTTGTCTTTTTTGCTCCAGAGAGCGCCAAAAGTGAAAAAAGGTGCTTTTGAGGATAGAGTCCTCAGGAAAGCAGAGAGGGCCAAATTGTCTGGGGCATTTGAAGGGGTTCCAGGAGGCAGTGAGGACCAGCATCACTTTTCCCCGCTGGCACCTTTGCTGTGGCAGCAAAAGCTGGACGTTTGTCTTTTTTGCTCCAGACAGCGCCGAAAGTGAAAAAAGGTGCTTTTGCGGATAGAGTCCTCAGGAAAGCAGAGAGGGCCAAATTGTCTGGGGCATTTGAAGGGGTTCCAGGAGGCAGTGAGGACCAGCATGACTTTTCCCCGCTGGCACTTTAGCTGTGGCAGGAAAATGTGGACGTTTGTCTTTTTTGCTCCAGACAGCGCCGAAAGTGAAAAAAGGTGCTTTTGAGGATAGAGTCTGCAGGAAAGCAGAGAGGGCCAAATTGTCTGGGGCATTTAAAGGGGTTCCAGGAGGCAGTGAGAACCAGCATAACTTTTCCCCGCTGGCACCTTTGCTGTGGCAGCAAAAGCTGGACGTTTGTCTTTTTTGCTCCAGACAGCGCCGAAAGTGAAAAAAGGTGCTTTTGAGGATACAGTCCGCAGGAAAGCAGAGAGGGCCAAATTGTATGGGGCATTTGAAGGGGTTCCAGGAGGCAGTGAGGAGCAGCATCACTTTTCCCCGCTGGCAATTTTGCTGTGGCAACAAAAGCTGGACGTTTGTCTTTTTTGCTCCAGAGAGCGCCCAAAGTGAAAAAAGGTGCTTTTGAAAATAGAGTCCTCAGGAAAGCAGAGAGGGCCAAATTGTCTGGGGCATTTGAAGGGGTTCCAGGAGGCAGTGAGGACCAGCATCACTTTTCCCCGCTGGCACCTTTGCTGTGGCAGCAAAAGCTGGACGTTTGTCTTTTTTGCTCCAGAGAGCGCCAAAAGTGAAAAAAGGTGCTTTTGAGGATAGAGTCCTCAGGAAAGCAGAGAGGGCCAAATTGTATGGAGCATTTAAAGGGGTTCCAGGAGACAGTGAGAACCAGCATCACTTTTCCCCGCTGGCACCTTTGCTGTGGCAGCAAAAGCTGGACGTTTGTCTTTTTTGCTCCAGACAGCGCCGAAAGTGAAAAAAGGTGCTTTTGAGGATAGAGTGCTCAGGAAAGCAGAGAGGGCCAAATTGTCTGGGGCATTTGAAGGGGTTCCAGGAGGCAGTGAGGACCAGCATCACTTTTCCCCGCTGGCACTTTAGCTGTGGCAGCAAAATCTGGACGTTTGTCTTTTTTGCTCCAGAGAGCGCCAACAGTGAAAAAAGGTGCTTTTGCGGATAGAGTGCTCAGGAAAGCAGAGAGGGCCAAATTGTCTGTGGCATTTGAAGGGGTTCCAGGAGGCAGTGAGGACCAGCATCACTTTTCCCCGCTGGCACTTTAGCTGTGGCAGCAAAAGCTGGACGTTTGCCTTTTTTGATCCAGACAGCGCCGAAAGAGAAAAAAGGTGCTTTTGCGGATAGAGTCCTCAGGAAAGCAGAGAGGGCCAAATTGTCTGGGGCATTTGAAAGGGTTCCAGGAGGCAGTGAGGACCAGCATCACTTTTCCCTGCTGGCACCTTTGCTGTGGCAGCAAAAGCTGGACGTTTGTCTTTTTTGCTCCAGAGAGCGCCGAAAGTGAAAAAAGATGCTTTTGAGGATAGAGTCCTCAGGAAAGCAGAGAGGGCCAAATTGTCTGGGGCATTTGAAGGGGTTCCAGGAGGCAGTGAGGACCAGCATCACTTTTCCCCGCTGGCACTTTAGCTGTGGCAGGAAAATGTGGACGTTTGTCTTTTTTGCTCCAGACAGCGCCGAAAGTGAAAAAAGGTGCTTTTGCGTATAGAGTCCTCAGGAAAGCAGAGAGGGCCAAATTGTGTGGGGCATTTGAAGGGGTTCCAGGAGACAGTGAGGACCAGCATCACTTTTCCCCGCAGGCACCTTTGCTGTGGCAGCAAAAGCTGGACGTTTGTCTTTTTTTGTCCAAAGACCGCTAAAGTTGAACAATGGTGCTTTTGAGGATAGAGTGCGCAGGAAAGCACAGAGGGCCAAATTGTGTGGGGCATTTGAAGGGGTTCCAGGAGGCAGTGAGGACCAGCATCACTTTTCCCCGCTAGCACCTTTGCTGTGGCAGCAAAATATGGACGTTTGTCACTTTTTCTCCAAAGACAGCTAAAAGTGAACAAAGGTGCTTTTGAGGATAGAGTGCGCAGGAAAGCAGAGAGGGCCAAATTGTCTGGGGCAGTTGAAGGGGTTCCAGGAGGCAGTGAGGACCAGCATCACTTTTACCCGCTGGCACCTTTACTGTGGCAGCAAAAGCTGGACGTTTGTCTTTTTTGCTCCAAAGAGCGCCGAAAGTGAAAAAAGGTGCTTTTGAGGATAGAGTCCTCAGGAAAGCAGAGAGGGCCAAATTGTTTGGGCATTTGAAGGTGTTCCAGGAGGCAGTGAGGACCAGCATCACTTTTCCCCGCTGGCACTTTAGCTGTGGCAGGAAAATGTGGACGTTTGTCTTTTTTGCTCCAGACAGCGCCGAAAGTGAAAAAAGGTGCTTTTGAGGATAGAGTCTGCAGGAAAGCAGAGAGGGCCAAATTGTATGGAGCATTTAAAGGGGTTCCAGGAGACAGTGAGAACCAGCATGACTTTTCCCCGCTGGCACCTTTGCTGTGGCAGCAAAATCTGGACGTTTGTCTTTTTTGCTCCAGACAGCGCCGAAAGTGAAAAAAGGTGCTTTTGAGGATAGAGTCCTCAGGAAAGCAGAGAGGGCCAAATTGTCTGGGGCATTTGAAGGGGTTCCAGGAGGCAGTGAGGACCAGCATCACTTTTCCCCGCTGGCACCTTTGCTGTGGCAACAAAAGCTGGACGTTTGTCTTTTTTGCTCCAGACAGCGCTGAAAGTGAAAAAAGGTGCTTTTGCGGATAGAGTGCTCAGGAAAGCAGAGAGGGCCAAATTGTCTGGGGCATTTGAAGGGGTTCCAGGAGGCAGTGAGGACCAGCATCACTTTTCCCCGCTGGCACTTTAGCTGTGGCAGCAAAATCTGGACGTTTGTCTTTTTTGCTCCAGAGAGCGCCAAAAGTGAAAAAAGGTGCTTTTGTGGATAGAGTCCTCAGGAAAGCAGAGAGGGCCAAATTGTCTGGGGCATTTGAAGGGGTTCCAGGAGGCAGTGAGGACCAGCATTACTTTTTCCCGCTGGCACCTTTGCTGTGGCAGCAAAAGCTGGACGTTTGTCTTTTTTGCTCCAAACAGTGACAAAAGTGAAAAAAGGTGCTTTTGAGGATAGAGTCCTCAGGAAAGCAGAGAGGGCCAAATTGTCTGGGGCATTTGAAGGGGTTCCAGGAGGCAGTGAGGACCAGCATGACTTTTCCCCGCTGGCACTTTTGCTGTGGCAGCAAAAGCTGGACGTTTGTCTTTTCTGCTCCAGACAGCGCCCAAAGTGAAAAAAGGTGCTTTTGCGGATAGAGTCCTCAGGAAAGCAGAGAGGGCCAAATTGTCTGGGGCATTTGAAGGGGTTCCAGGAGGCAGTGAGGACCAGCATCACTTTTCCCCGCTGGCACCTTTGCTGTGGCAGCAAAAGCTGGACGTTTGTCTTTTTTGCTCCAGAGAGCGCCAAAAGTGAAAAAAGGTGCTTTTGAGGATAGAGTGCACAGGAAAGCAGGGAGGGCCAAATTGTCTGGGGCATTTGAAGGGGTTCCAGGAGGCAGTGAGGACCAGCATCACTTTTCCCCGCTGGCACTTTAGCTGTGGCAGCAAAAGCTGGACGTTTGTCTTTTTTGCTGCAGAGGCTGCCGAGAGTGAAAAAAGGTGCTTTTGAGGATAGAGTGCGCAGGAAAGCAGATAGGGCCAAACTGTGTAGGGCATTTGAAGGGGTTCCAGGAGGCAGTGAGGACCAGCATCACTTTTCCCCGCTGGCACCTTTGCTGTGGCAGCAAAATATGGACGTTTGTCACTTTTTCTCCAAAGACAGCTAAAAGTGAACAAAGGTGCTTTTGAGGATAGAGTGCGCAGGAAAGCAGAGAGGGCCAAATTTTCTGGGGCAGTTGAAGGGGTTCCAGGAGGCAGTGAGGACCAGCATCACTTTTACCCGCTGGCACCTTTACTGTGGCAGCAAAAGCTGGACGTTTGTCTTTTTTGCTCCAAAGAGCGCCGAAAGTGAAAAAAGGTGCTTTTGAGGATAGAGTCCTCAGGAAAGCAGAGAGGGCCAAATTGTTTGGGCATTTGAAGGTGTTCCAGGAGGCAGTGAGGACCAGCATCACTATTCCCCGCTGGCACTTTAGCTGTGGCAGGAAAATGTGGACGTTTGTCTTTTTTGCTCCAGACAGCGCCGAAAGTGAAAAAAGGTGCTTTTGCGGATAGAGTCTGCAGGAAAGCAGAGAGGGCCAAATTGTATGGAGCATTTAAAGGGGTTCCAGGAGACAGTGAGAACCAGCATGACTTTTCCCCGCTGGCACCTTTGCTGTGGCAGCAAAATCTGGACGTTTGTCTTTTTTGCTCCAGACAGCGCCGAAAGTGAAAAAAGGTGCTTTTGCGGATAGAGTCCTCAGGAAAGCAGAGAGGGCCAAATTGTCTGGGGCATTTGAAGGGGTTCCAGGAGGCAGTGAGGACCAGCATCACTTTTCCCCGCTGGCACTTTTGCTGTGGCAGCAAAAGCTGGACGTTTGTCTTTTTTGCTCCAGACAGCGCCGAAAGTGAAAAAAGGTGCTTTTGAGGATACAGTCCGCAGGAAAGCAGAGAGGGCCAAATTGTCTGGGGCATTTGAAGGGGTTCCAGGAGGCAGTGAGGACCAGCATCACTTTTCCCCGCTGGCACCTTTGCTGTGGCAGCAAAAGCTGGACGTTTGTCTTTTTTGCTCCAGAGAGCGCCAAAAGTGAAAAAAGGTGCTTTTGCGGATAGAGTCCTCAGGAAAGCAGAGAGGGCCAAATTGTCTGGGGCATTTGAAGGGGTTCCAGGAGGCAGTGAGGACCAGCATCACTTTTCCCCGCTGGCACCTTTGCTGTGGCAGCAAAATCTGGACGTTTGTCTTTTTTGCTCCAGAGAGCGCCGAAAGTGAAAAAAGGTGCTTTTGAGGATAGAGTCCTCAGGAAAGCAGAGAGGGCCAAATTGTATGGGGCATTTGAAGGGGTTCCAGGAGGCAGTGAGGACCAGCATCACTTTTCCCCGCTGGCACTTTAGCTGTGGCAGGAAAATGTGGACGTTTGTCTTTTTTGCTCCAGAGAGCGCCGAAAGTGAAAAAAGGTGCTTTTGAGGATAGAGTCTGCAGGAAAGCAGAGAGGGCCAAGTTGTATGGGGCATTTAAAGGGGTTCGAGGAGACAGTGAGGACCAGTATCACTTTTCCCCGCTGGCACTTTTGCTGTGGCAGCAAAAGCTGGACGTTTGTCTTTTCTGCTCCAGACAGCGCCCAAAGTGAAAAAAGGTGCTTTTGCAGATAGAGTCCTCAGGAAAGCAGAGAGGGCCAAATTGTATGGGACATTTGAAGGGGTTCCAGGAGGCAGTGAGGACCAGCATGAGTTTTCCCCGCTGGCACCTTTGCTGTGGCAGCAAAAGCTGGATGTTTGTCTTTTCTGCTCCAGACAGCGCCCAAAGTGAAAAAAGGTGCTTTTGCGGATAGAGTCCTCAGGAAAGCAGAGAGGGCCAAATTGTCTGGGGCATTTGAAGGGGTTCCAGGAGGCAGTGAGGACCAGCATCATCTTTCCCCGCTGGCACTTTAGCTGTGGCAGCAAAAGCTGGACGTTTGTCTTTTTTTGTCCAAAGACCGCTAAAGTTGAACAATGGTGCTTTTGAGGATAGAGTGCGCAGGAAAGCACAGAGGGCCAAATTGTGTGGGGCATTTGAAGGGGTTCCAGGAGGCAGTGAGGACCAGCATCACTTTTCCCCACTGGCACCTTTGCTGTGGCAGCAAAAGCTGGACGTTTGTCTTTTTTGCTCCAGACAGCGCCGAAAGTGAAAAAAGGTGCTTTTGAGGATAGAGTGCCCAGGAAAGCAGAGAGGTCGAAATTGTCTCCAGCATTTGAAGGGGTTCCAGGAAGCAGTGAGGACCAGCATGACTTTTCCCCGCTGGCACCTTTGCTGTGGCAGCAAAAGCTGGACGTTTGTCATTTTTGCCCGAAATACCGCTAAAATAGAGAAAAAAGATGCTTTTGAGGATAGAGTGCACAGGAAAGCAGGGAGGGCCAAATTGTCTGGGGCATTTGAAGGGGTTCCAGGAGGCAGTGAGGACCAGCATCACTTTTCCCCGCTGGCACCTTTGCTGTGGCAGCAAAAGCTGGACGTTTGTCTTTTTTGCTGCGGAGGCTGCCGAGAGTGAAAAAAGGTGCTTTTGAGGATAGAGTGCGCAGGAAAGCAGATAGGGCCAAATTGTGTAGGGCATTTGAAGGGGTTCCAGGAGGCAGTGAGGACCAGCATCACTTTTCCCCGCTGGCACCTTTGCTGAGGCAGCAAAATATGGACGTTTGTCACTTTTTCTCCAAAGACAGCTAAAAGTGAACAAAGGTGCTTTTGAGGATAGAGTGCGCAGGAAAGCAGAGAGGGCGAAATTGTCTGGGGCAGTTGAAGGGGTTCCAGGAGGCAGTGAGGACCAGCATCACTTTTACCTGCTGGCACCTTTACTGTGGCAGCAAAAGCTGGACGTTTGTCTTTTTTGCTCCAAAGAGCGCCGAAAGTGAAAAAAGGTGCTTTTGAGGATAGAGTCCTCAGGAAAGCAGAGAGGGCCAAATTGTCTGGGGCATTTGAAGGGGTTCCAGGAGGCAGTGAGGACCAGCATCACTTTTTCCCGCTGGCACTTTAGCTGTGGCAGGAAAATGTGGACGTTTGTCTTTTTTGCTCCAGACAGCGCCTAAAGTGAAAAAAGGTGCTTTTGCGGATAGAGTCTGCAGGAAAGCAGAGAGGGCCAAATTGTATGGAGCATTTAAAGGGGTTCCAGGAGACAGTGAGTACCAGCATGACTTTTCCCCGCTGGCACCTTTGCTGTGGCAGCAAAATCTGGACGTTTGTCTTTTTTGCTCCAGACAGCGCCGAAAGTGAAAAAAGGTGCTTTTGCGGATAGAGTCCTCAGGAAAGCAGAGAGGGCCAAATTGTCTGGGGCATTTGAAGGGGTTCCAGGAGGCAGTGAGGACCAGCATCACTTTTCCCCGCTGGCACCTTTGCTGTGGCAACAAAAGCTGGACGTTTGTCTTTTTTGCTCCAGACAGCGCCGAAAGTGCAAAAAGGTGCTTTTGCGGATAGAGTGGTCAGGAAAGCAGAGAGGGCCAAATTGTCTGGGGCATTTGAAGGGGTTCCAGGAGGCAGTGAGGACCAGCATCACTTTTCCCCGCTGGCACTTTTTCTGTGGCAGCAAAAGCTGGACGTTTGTCTTTTTTGCTCCAGACAGCGCCGAAATTGAAAAAAGGTGCTTTTGAGGATACAGTCCTCAGGAAAGCAGAGAGGGCCAAATTGTCTGGGGCATTTGAAGGGGTTCCAGGAGGCAGTGAGGACCAGCATCACTTTTCCCCGCTGGCACCTTTGCTGTGGCATCAAAAGCTGGACGTTTGTCTTTTTTGCTCCAGAGAGCGCCGAAAGTGAAAAAAGGTGCTTTTGCGGATAGAGTCCTCAGGAAAGCAGAGAGGGCCAAATTGTCTGGGGCATTTGAAGGGGTTCCAGGAGGCAGTGAGGACCAGCATCACTTTTCCCCGCTGGCACCTTTGCTGTGGCAGCAAAATCTGGACGTTTGTCTTTTTTGCTCCAGACAGCGCCGAAAGTGAAAAAAGGTGCTTTTGCGGATAGAGTGCTCAGGAAAGCAGAGAGGGCAAAATTGTCTGGGGCATTTGAAGGGGTTCCAGGAGGCAGTGAGGACCAGCATCACTTTTCCCCGCTGGCACCTTTGCTGTGGCAGCAAAAGCTGGACGTTTGTCTTTTTTGCTCCAGAGAGCGCCGAAAGTGAAAAAAGGTGCTTTTGCGGATAGAGTCCTCAGGAAAGCAGAGAGGGCCAAATTGTCTGGGGCATTTGAAGGGGTTCCAGGAGGCAGTGAGGACCAGCATCACTTTTCCCCGCTGGCACTTTAGCTGTGGCAGCAAAATCTGGACGTTTGTCTTTTTTGCTCCAGAGAGCGCCAAAAGTGAAAAAAGGTGCTTTTGTGGATAGAGTCCTCAGGAAAGCAGAGAGGGCCAAATTGTGTGGGGCATTTGAAGGGGTTCCAGGAGGCAGTGAGGACCAGCATCACTTTTCCCCGCTGGCACTTTAGCTGTGGCAGGAAAATATGGACGTTTGTCTTTTTTGCTCCAGACAGCGCCGAAAGTGAAAAAAGGTGCTTTTGAGGATAGAGTGCTCAGGAAAGCAGAGAGGGCCAAATTGTCTGGGGCATTTGAAGGGGTTCCAGGAGGCAGTGAGGACCAGCATCACTTTTCCCCACTGGCACCTTTGCTGTGGCAGCAAAAGCTGGACGTTTGTCTTTTTTGCTCCAGACAGCGCCGAAAGTGAAAAAAGGTGCTTTTGAGGATAGAGTGCCCAGGAAAGCAGAGAGGTCGAAATTGTCTCCAGCATTTGAAGGGGTTCCAGGAAGCAGTGAGGACCAGCATGACTTTTCCCCGCTGGCACCTTTGCTGTGGCAGCAAAAGCTGGACGTTTGTCATTTTTGCCCCAAATACCGCTAAAATAGAGAAAAAAGGTGCTTTTGAGGATAGAGTGCTCAGGAAAGCAGAGAGGGCCAAATTGTCTGGGGCAGTTGAAGGGGTTCCAGGAGGCAGTGAGGACCAGCATCACTTTTCCCCGCTGGCACCTTTGCTGTGGCAACAAAAGCTGGACGTTTGTCTTTTTTGCTCCAGACAGCGCCGAAAGTGAAAAAAGGTGCTTTTGCGGATAGAGTGGTCAGGAAAGCAGAGAGGGCCAAATTGTCTGGGGCATTTGAAGGGGTTCCAGGAGGCAGTGAGGACCAGCATCACTTTTCCCCGCTGGAACTTTTTCTGTGGCAGCAAAAGCTGGACGTTTGTCTTTTTTGCTCCAGAGAGCGCCGAAAGTGAAAAAAGGTGCTTTTGCGGATAGAGTCCTCAGGAAAGCAGAGAGGGCCAAATTGTCTGGGGCATTTGAAGGGGTTCCAGGAGGCAGTGAGGACCAGCATCACTTTTCCCCGCTGGCACTTTAGCTGTGGCAGCAAAATCTGGACGTTTTTCTTTTTTGCTCCAGACAGCGCCGAAAGTGAAAAAAGGTGCTTTTGAGGATACAGTCCGCAGGAAAGCAGAGAGGGCCAAATTGTCTGGGGCATTTGAAGGGGTTCCAGGAGGCAGTGAGGACCAGCATGACTTTTCCCCGCTGGCACCTTTGCTGTGGCAGCAAAAGCTGGACGTTTGTCTTTTTTGCTCCAGAGAGCGCCGAAAGTGAAAAAAGGTGCTTTTGCGGATAGAGTCCTCAGGAAAGCAGAGAGGGCCAAATTGTCTGGGGCATTTGAAGGGGTTCCAGGAGGCAGTGAGGACCAGCATCACTTTTCCCCGCTGGCACTTTTTCTGTGGCAGCAAAAGCTGGACGTTTGTCTTTTTTGCTCCAGAGAGCGCCGAAAGTGAAAAAAGGTGCTTTTGCGGATAGAGTCCTCAGGAAAGCAGAGAGGGCCAAATTGTCTGGGGCATTTGAAGGGGTTCCAGGAGGCAGTGAGGACCAGCATGACTTTTCCCCGCTGGCACTTTAGCTGTGGCAGCAAAATCTGGACGTTTTTCTTTTTTGCTCCAGACAGCGCCGAAAGTGAAAAAAGGTGCTTTTGAGGATACAGTCCGCAGGAAAGCAGAGAGGGCCAAATTGTCTGGGGCATTTGAAGGGGTTCCAGGAGGCAGTGAGGACCAGCATCACTTTTCCCCGCTGGCACCTTTGCTGTGGCAGCAAAATCTGGACGTTTGTCTTTTTTGCTCCAGACAGCGCCGAAAGTGAAAAAAGGTGCTTTTGAGGATAGAGTCCTCAGGAAAGCAGAGAGGGCCAAATTGTCTGGAGCATTTGAAGGGGTTCCAGGAGGCAGTGAGGACCAGCATCACTTTTCCCCGCTGGCACCTTTGCTGTGGCAACAAAAGCTGGACGTTTGTCTTTTTTGCTCCAGACAGCGCCGAAAGTGAAAAAAGGTGCTTTTGCGGATAGAGTGCACAGGAAAGCAGGGAGGGCCAAATTGTCTGGGGCATTTGAAGGGGTTCCAGGAGGCAGTGAGGACCAGCATCACTTTTCCCCGCTGGCACTTTAGCTGTGGCAGCAAAAGCTGGACGTTTGTCTTTTTTGCTGCAGAGGCTGCCGAGAGTGAAAAAAGGTGCTTTTGAGGATAGAGTGCGCAGGAAAGCAGATAGGGCCAAACTGTGTAGGGCATTTGAAGGGGTTCCAGGAGGCAGTGAGGACCAGCATCACTTTTCCCCGCTGGCACCTTTGCTGTGGCAGCAAAATATGGACGTTTGTCACTTTTTCTCCAAAGACAGCTAAAAGTGAACAAAGGTGCTTTTGAGGATAGAGTGCGCAGGAAAGCAGAGAGGGCCAAATTTTCTGGGGCAGTTGAAGGGGTTCCAGGAGGCAGTGAGGACCAGCATCACTTTTACCCGCTGGCACCTTTACTGTGGCAGCAAAAGCTGGACGTTTGTCTTTTTTGCTCCAGAGAGCGCCGAAAGTGAAAAAAGGTGCTTTTGAGGATAGAGTCCTCAGGAAAGCAGAGAGGGCCAAATTGTTTGGGCATTTGAAGGTGTTCCAGGAGGCAGTGAGGACCAGCATCACTATTCCCCGCTGGCACTTTAGCTGTGGCAGGAAAATGTGGACGTTTGTCTTTTTTGCTCCAGACAGCGCCGAAAGTGAAAAAAGGTGCTTTTGCGGATAGAGTCTGCAGGAAAGCAGAGAGGGCCAAATTATATGGAGCATTTAAAGGGGTTCCAGGAGACAGTGAGAACCAGCATGACTTTTCCCCGCTGGCACCTTTGCTGTGGCAGCAAAATCTGGACGTTTGTCTTTTTTGCTCCAGACAGCGCCGAAAGTGAAAAAAGGTGCTTTTGCGGATAGAGTCCTCAGGAAAGCAGAGAGGGCCAAATTGTCTGGGGCATTTGAAGGGGTTCCAGGAGGCAGTGAGGACCAGCATCACTTTTCCCCGCTGGCACTTTTGCTGTGGCAGCAAAAGCTGGACGTTTGTCTTTTTTGCTCCAGACAGCGCCGAAAGTGAAAAAAGGTGCTTTTGAGGATACAGTCCGCAGGAAAGCAGAGAGGGCCAAATTGTCTGGGGCATTTGAAGGGGTTCCAGGAGGCAGTGAGGACCAGCATCACTTTTCCCCGCTGGCACCTTTGCTGTGGCAGCAAAAGCTGGACGTTTGTCTTTTTTGCTCCAGAGAGCGCCAAAAGTGAAAAAAGGTGCTTTTGCGGATAGAGTCCTCAGGAAAGCAGAGAGGGCCAAATTGTCTGGGGCATTTGAAGGGGTTCCAGGAGGCAGTGAGGACCAGCATCACTTTTCCCCGCTGGCACCTTTGCTGTGGCAGCAAAATCTGGACGTTTGTCTTTTTTGCTCCAGAGAGCGCCGAAAGTGAAAAAAGGTGCTTTTGAGGATAGAGTCCTCAGGAAAGCAGAGAGGGCCAAATTGTATGGGGCATTTGAAGGGGTTCCAGGAGGCAGTGAGGACCAGCATCACTTTTCCCCGCTGGCACTTTAGCTGTGGCAGGAAAATGTGGACGTTTGTCTTTTTTGCTCCAGAGAGCGCCGAAAGTGAAAAAAGGTGCTTTTGAGGATAGAGTCTGCAGGAAAGCAGAGAGGGCCAAGTTGTATGGGGCATTTAAAGGGGTTCGAGGAGACAGTGAGGACCAGTATCACTTTTCCCCGCTGGCACTTTTGCTGTGGCAGCAAAAGCTGGACGTTTGTCTTTTCTGCTCCAGACAGCGCCCAAAGTGAAAAAAGGTGCTTTTGCAGATAGAGTCCTCAGGAAAGCAGAGAGGGCCAAATTGTATGGGACATTTGAAGGGGTTCCAGGAGGCAGTGAGGACCAGCATGAGTTTTCCCCGCTGGCACCTTTGCTGTGGCAGCAAAAGCTGGATGTTTGTCTTTTTTGCTCCAGAGAGCGCCGAAAGTGAAAAAAGGTGCTTTTGCGGATAGAGTCCTCAGGAAAGCAGAGAGGGCCAAATTGTCTGGGGCATTTGAAGGGGTTCCAGGAGGCAGTGAGGACCAGCATCATCTTTCCCCGCTGGCACTTTAGCTGTGGCAGCAAAAGCTGGACGTTTGTCTTTTTTTGTCCAAAGACCGCTAAAGTTGAACAATGGTGCTTTTGAGGATAGAGTGCGCAGGAAAGCACAGAGGGCCAAATTGTGTGGGGCATTTGAAGGGGTTCCAGGAGGCAGTGAGGACCAGCATCACTTTTCCCCACTGGCACCTTTGCTGTGGCAGCAAAAGCTGGACGTTTGTCTTTTTTGCTCCAGACAGCGCCGAAAGTGAAAAAAGGTGCTTTTGAGGATAGAGTGCCCAGGAAAGCAGAGAGGTCGAAATTGTCTCCAGCATTTGAAGGGGTTCCAGGAAGCAGTGAGGACCAGCATGACTTTTCCCCGCTGGCACCTTTGCTGTGGCAGCAAAAGCTGGACGTTTGTCATTTTTGCCCGAAATACCGCTAAAATAGAGAAAAAAGATGCTTTTGAGGATAGAGTGCACAGGAAAGCAGGGAGGGCCAAATTGTCTGGGGCATTTGAAGGGGTTCCAGGAGGCAGTGAGGACCAGCATCACTTTTCCCCGCTGGCACCTTTGCTGTGGCAGCAAAAGCTGGACGTTTGTCTTTTTTGCTGCGGAGGCTGCCGAGAGTGAAAAAAGGTGCTTTTGAGGATAGAGTGCGCAGGAAAGCAGATAGGGCCAAATTGTGTAGGGCATTTGAAGGGGTTCCAGGAGGCAGTGAGGACCAGCATCACTTTTCCCCGCTGGCACCTTTGCTGAGGCAGCAAAATATGGACGTTTGTCACTTTTTCTCCAAAGACAGCTAAAAGTGAACAAAGGTGCTTTTGAGGATAGAGTGCGCAGGAAAGCAGAGAGGGCGAAATTGTCTGGGGCAGTTGAAGGGGTTCCAGGAGGCAGTGAGGACCAGCATCACTTTTACCTGCTGGCACCTTTACTGTGGCAGCAAAAGCTGGACGTTTGTCTTTTTTGCTCCAAAGAGCGCCGAAAGTGAAAAAAGGTGCTTTTGAGGATAGAGTCCTCAGGAAAGCAGAGAGGGCCAAATTGTCTGGGGCATTTGAAGGGGTTCCAGGAGGCAGTGAGGACCAGCATCACTTTTTCCCGCTGGCACTTTAGCTGTGGCAGGAAAATGTGGACGTTTGTCTTTTTTGCTCCAGACAGCGCCGAAAGTGAAAAAAGGTGCTTTTGCGGATAGAGTCCTCAGGAAAGCAGAGAGGGCCAAATTGTCTGGGGCATTTGAAGGGGTTCCAGGAGGCAGTGAGGACCAGCATCACTTTTCCCCGCTGGCACCTTTGCTGTGGCAACAAAAGCTGGACGTTTGTCTTTTTTGCTCCAGACAGCGCCGAAAGTGCAAAAAGGTGCTTTTGCGGATAGAGTGGTCAGGAAAGCAGAGAGGGCCAAATTGTCTGGGGCATTTGAAGGGGTTCCAGGAGGCAGTGAGGACCAGCATCACTTTTCCCCGCTGGCACTTTTTCTGTGGCAGCAAAAGCTGGACGTTTGTCTTTTTTGCTCCAGACAGCGCCGAAATTGAAAAAAGGTGCTTTTGAGGATAGAGTGCTCAGGAAAGCAGAGAGGGCCAAATTGTCTGTGGCATTTGAAGGGGTTCCAGGAGGCAGTGAGGACCAGCATCACTTTTCCCCGCTGGCACCTTTGCTGTGGCATCAAAAGCTGGACGTTTGTCTTTTTTGCTCCAGAGAGCGCCGAAAGTGAAAAAAGGTGCTTTTGCGGATAGAGTCCTCAGGAAAGCAGAGAGGGCCAAATTGTCTGGGGCATTTGAAGGGGTTCCAGGAGGCAGTGAGGACCAGCATCACTTTTCCCCGCTGGCACCTTTGCTGTGGCAGCAAAATCTGGACGTTTGTCTTTTTTGCTCCAGAGAGCGCCGAAAGTGAAAAAAGGTGCTTTTGCGGATAGAGTGCTCAGGAAAGCAGAGAGGGCCAAATTGTCTGGGGCATTTGAAGGGGTTCCAGGAGGCAGTGAGGACCAGCATGACTTTTCCCCGCTGGCACTTTAGCTGTGGCAGCAAAATCTGGACGTTTGTCTTTTTTTGCTCCAGAGAGCGCCAAAAGTGAAAAAAGGTGCTTTTGTGGATAGAGTCCTCAGGAAAGCAGAGAGGGCAAAATTGTCTGGGGCATTTGAAGGGGTTCCAGGAGGCAGTGAGGACCAGCATCACTTTTCCCCGCTGGCACCTTTGCTGTGGCAGCAAAAGCTGGACGTTTGTCTTTTTTGCTCCAGAGAGCGCCGAAAGTGAAAAAAGGTGCTTTTGCGGATAGAGTCCTCAGGAAAGCAGAGAGGGCCAAATTGTCTGGGGCATTTGAAGGGGTTCCAGGAGGCAGTGAGGACCAGCATCACTTTTCCCCGCTGGCACTTTAGCTGTGGCAGCAAAATCTGGACGTTTGTCTTTTTTGCTCCAGACAGCGCCGAAAGTGAAAAAAGGTGCTTTTGAGGATAGAGTGCTCAGGAAAGCAGAGAGGGCCAAATTGTCTGGGGCATTTGAAGGGGTTCCAGGAGGCAGTGAGGACCAGCATCACTTTTCCCCACTGGCACCTTTGCTGTGGCAGCAAAAGCTGGACGTTTGTCTTTTTTGCTCCAGACAGCGCCGAAAGTGAAAAAAGGTGCTTTTGAGGATAGAGTGCCCAGGAAAGCAGAGAGGTCGAAATTGTCTCCAGCATTTGAAGGGGTTCCAGGAAGCAGTGAGGACCAGCATGACTTTTCCCCGCTGGCACCTTTGCTGTGGCAGCAAAAGCTGGACGTTTGTCATTTTTGCCCCAAATACCGCTAAAATAGAGAAAAAAGGTGCTTTTGAGGATAGAGTGCTCAGGAAAGCAGAGAGGGCCAAATTGTCTGGGGCAGTTGAAGGGGTTCCAGGAGGCAGTGAGGACCAGCATCACTTTTCCCCGCTGGCACCTTTGCTGTGGCAACAAAAGCTGGACGTTTGTCTTTTTTGCTCCAGACAGCGCCGAAAGTGAAAAAAGGTGCTTTTGCGGATAGAGTGGTCAGGAAAGCAGAGAGGGCCAAATTGTCTGGGGCATTTGAAGGGGTTCCAGGAGGCAGTGAGGACCAGCATCACTTTTCCCCGCTGGAACTTTTTCTGTGGCAGCAAAAGCTGGACGTTTGTCTTTTTTGCTCCAGAGAGCGCCGAAAGTGAAAAAAGGTGCTTTTGCGGATAGAGTCCTCAGGAAAGCAGAGAGGGCCAAATTGTCTGGGGCATTTGAAGGGGTTCCAGGAGGCAGTGAGGACCAGCATCACTTTTCCCCGCTGGCACTTTAGCTGTGGCAGCAAAATCTGGACGTTTTTCTTTTTTGCTCCAGACAGCGCCGAAAGTGAAAAAAGGTGCTTTTGAGGATACAGTCCGCAGGAAAGCAGAGAGGGCCAAATTGTCTGGGGCATTTGAAGGGGTTCCAGGAGGCAGTGAGGACCAGCATGACTTTTCCCCGCTGGCACCTTTGCTGTGGCAGCAAAAGCTGGACGTTTGTCTTTTTTGCTCCAGAGAGCGCCGAAAGTGAAAAAAGGTGCTTTTGAGGATAGAGTGCGCAGGAAAGCAGATAGGGCCAAATTGTGTAGGGCATTTGAAGGGGTTCCAGGAGGCAGTGAGGACCAGCATCACTTTTCCCCGCTGGCACCTTTGCTGAGGCAGCAAAATATGGACGTTTGTCACTTTTTCTCCAAAGACAGCTAAAAGTGAACAAAGGTGCTTTTGAGGATAGAGTGCGCAGGAAAGCAGAGAGGGCGAAATTGTCTGGGGCAGTTGAAGGGGTTCCAGGAGGCAGTGAGGACCAGCATCACTTTTACCTGCTGGCACCTTTACTGTGGCAGCAAAAGCTGGACGTTTGTCTTTTTTGCTCCAAAGAGCGCCGAAAGTGAAAAAAGGTGCTTTTGAGGATAGAGTCCTCAGGAAAGCAGAGAGGGCCAAATTGTCTGGGGCATTTGAAGGGGTTCCAGGAGGCAGTGAGGACCAGCATCACTTTTTCCCGCTGGCACTTTAGCTGTGGCAGGAAAATGTGGACGTTTGTCTTTTTTGCTCCAGACATCGCCTAAAGTGAAAAAAGGTGCTTTTGCGGATAGAGTCTGCAGGAAAGCAGAGAGGGCCAAATTGTATGGAGCATTTAAAGGGGTTCCAGGAGACAGTGAGTACCAGCATGACTTTTCCCCGCTGGCACCTTTGCTGTGGCAGCAAAATCTGGACGTTTGTCTTTTTTGCTCCAGACAGCGCCGAAAGTGAAAAAAGGTGCTTTTGCGGATAGAGTCCTCAGGAAAGCAGAGAGGGCCAAATTGTCTGGGGCATTTGAAGGGGTTCCAGGAGGCAGTGAGGACCAGCATCACTTTTCCCCGCTGGCACCTTTGCTGTGGCAACAAAAGCTGGACGTTTGTCTTTTTTGCTCCAGACAGCGCCGAAAGTGCAAAAAGGTGCTTTTGCGGATAGAGTGGTCAGGAAAGCAGAGAGGGCCAAATTGTCTGGGGCATTTGAAGGGGTTCCAGGAGGCAGTGAGGACCAGCATCACTTTTCCCCGCTGGCACTTTTTCTGTGGCAGCAAAAGCTGGACGTTTGTCTTTTTTGCTCCAGACAGCGCCGAAATTGAAAAAAGGTGCTTTTGAGGATACAGTCCGCAGGAAAGCAGAGAGGGCCAAATTGTCTGGGGCATTTGAAGGGGTTCCAGGAGGCAGTGAGGACCAGCATCACTTTTCCCCGCTGGCACCTTTGCTGTGGCATCAAAAGCTGGACGTTTGTCTTTTTTGCTCCAGAGAGCGCCGAAAGTGAAAAAAGGTGCTTTTGCGGATAGAGTCCTCAGGAAAGCAGAGAGGGCCAAATTGTCTGGGGCATTTGAAGGGGTTCCAGGAGGCAGTGAGGACCAGCATCACTTTTCCCCGCTGGCACCTTTGCTGTGGCAGCAAAATCTGGACGTTTGTCTTTTTTGCTCCAGAGAGCGCCGAAAGTGAAAAAAGGTGCTTTTGCGGATAGAGTGCTCAGGAAAGCAGAGAGGGCCAAATTGTCTGGGGCATTTGAAGGGGTTCCAGGAGGCAGTGAGGACCAGCATCACTTTTCCCCGCTGGCACTTTAGCTGTGGCAGCAAAATCTGGACGTTTGTCTTTTTTTGCTCCAGAGAGCGCCAAAAGTGAAAAAAGGTGCTTTTGTGGATAGAGTCCTCAGGAAAGCAGAGAGGGCAAAATTGTCTGGGGCATTTGAAGGGGTTCCAGGAGGCAGTGAGGACCAGCATCACTTTTCCCCGCTGGCACCTTTGCTGTGGCAGCAAAAGCTGGACGTTTGTCTTTTTTGCTCCAGAGAGCGCCGAAAGTGAAAAAAGGTGCTTTTGCGGATAGAGTCCTCAGGAAAGCAGAGAGGGCCAAATTGTCTGGGGCATTTGAAGGGGTTCCAGGAGGCAGTGAGGACCAGCATCACTTTTCCCCGCTGGCACTTTAGCTGTGGCAGCAAAATCTGGACGTTTGTCTTTTTTGCTCCAGAGAGCGCCAAAAGTGAAAAAAGGTGCTTTTGTGGATAGAGTCCTCAGGAAAGCAGAGAGGGCCAAATTGTGTGGGGCATTTGAAGGGGTTCCAGGAGGCAGTGAGGACCAGCATCACTTTTCCCCGCTGGCACTTTAGCTGTGGCAGGAAAATATGGACGTTTGTCTTTTTTGCTCCAGACAGCGCCGAAAGTGAAAAAAGGTGCTTTTGAGGATAGAGTGCTCAGGAAAGCAGAGAGGGCCAAATTGTCTGGGGCATTTGAAGGGGTTCCAGGAGGCAGTGAGGACCAGCATCACTTTTCCCCACTGGCACCTTTGCTGTGGCAGCAAAAGCTGGACGTTTGTCTTTTTTGCTCCAGACAGCGCCGAAAGTGAAAAAAGGTGCTTTTGAGGATAGAGTGCCCAGGAAAGCAGAGAGGTCGAAATTGTCTCCAGCATTTGAAGGGGTTCCAGGAAGCAGTGAGGACCAGCATGACTTTTCCCCGCTGGCACCTTTGCTGTGGCAGCAAAAGCTGGACGTTTGTCATTTTTGCCCCAAATACCGCTAAAATAGAGAAAAAAGGTGCTTTTGAGGATAGAGTGCTCAGGAAAGCAGAGAGGGCCAAATTGTCTGGGGCAGTTGAAGGGGTTCCAGGAGGCAGTGAGGACCAGCATCACTTTTCCCCGCTGGCACCTTTGCTGTGGCAACAAAAGCTGGACGTTTGTCTTTTTTGCTCCAGACAGCGCCGAAAGTGAAAAAAGGTGCTTTTGCGGATAGAGTGGTCAGGAAAGCAGAGAGGGCCAAATTGTCTGGGGCATTTGAAGGGGTTCCAGGAGGCAGTGAGGACCAGCATCACTTTTCCCCGCTGGAACTTTTTCTGTGGCAGCAAAAGCTGGACGTTTGTCTTTTTTGCTCCAGAGAGCGCCGAAAGTGAAAAAAGGTGCTTTTGCGGATAGAGTCCTCAGGAAAGCAGAGAGGGCCAAATTGTCTGGGGCATTTGAAGGGGTTCCAGGAGGCAGTGAGGACCAGCATCACTTTTCCCCGCTGGCACTTTAGCTGTGGCAGCAAAATCTGGACGTTTTTCTTTTTTGCTCCAGACAGCGCCGAAAGTGAAAAAAGGTGCTTTTGAGGATACAGTCCGCAGGAAAGCAGAGAGGGCCAAATTGTCTGGGGCATTTGAAGGGGTTCCAGGAGGCAGTGAGGACCAGCATGACTTTTCCCCGCTGGCACCTTTGCTGTGGCAGCAAAAGCTGGACGTTTGTCTTTTTTGCTCCAGAGAGCGCCGAAAGTGAAAAAAGGTGCTTTTGCGGATAGAGTCCTCAGGAAAGCAGAGAGGGCCAAATTGTCTGGGGCATTTGAAGGGGTTCCAGGAGGCAGTGAGGACCAGCATCACTTTTCCCCGCTGGCACTTTTTCTGTGGCAGCAAAAGCTGGACGTTTGTCTTTTTTGCTCCAGAGAGCGCCGAAAGTGAAAAAAGGTGCTTTTGCGGATAGAGTCCTCAGGAAAGCAGAGAGGGCCAAATTGTCTGGGGCATTTGAAGGGGTTCCAGGAGGCAGTGAGGACCAGCATCACTTTTCCCCGCTGGCACTTTAGCTGTGGCAGCAAAATCTGGACGTTTTTCTTTTTTGCTCCAGACAGCGCCGAAAGTGAAAAAAGGTGCTTTTGAGGATACAGTCCGCAGGAAAGCAGAGAGGGCCAAATTGTCTGGGGCATTTGAAGGGGTTCCAGGAGGCAGTGAGGACCAGCATCACTTTTCCCCGCTGGCACCTTTGCTGTGGCAGCAAAATCTGGACGTTTGTCTTTTTTGCTCCAGACAGCGCCGAAAGTGAAAAAAGGTGCTTTTGAGGATAGAGTCCTCAGGAAAGCAGAGAGGGCCAAATTGTCTGGAGCATTTGAAGGGGTTCCAGGAGGCAGTGAGGACCAGCATCACTTTTCCCCGCTGGCACCTTTGCTGTGGCAACAAAAGCTGGACGTTTGTCTTTTTTGCTCCAGACAGCGCCGAAAGTGAAAAAAGGTGCTTTTGCGGATAGAGTGGTCAGGAAAGCAGAGAGGGCCAAATTGTCTGGGGCATTTGAAGGGGTTCCAGGAGGCAGTGAGGACCAGCATCACTTTTCCCCGCTGGCACTTTTTCTGTGGCAGCAAAAGCTGGACGTTTGTCTTTTTTGCTCCAGAGAGCGCCGAAAGTGAAAAAAGGTGCTTTTGCGGATAGAGTGCTCAGGAAAGCAGAGAGGGCCAAATTGTCTGGGGCATTTGAAGGGGTTCCAGGAGGCAGTGAGGACCAGCATCACTTTTCCCCGCTGGCACTTTAGCTGTGGCAGCAAAATCTGGACGTTTTTCTTTTTTGCTCCAGACAGCGCCGAAAGTGAAAAAAGGTGCTTAGAGGATACAGTCCGCAGGAAAGCAGAGAGGGCCAAATTGTCTGGGGCATTTGAAGGGGTTCCAGGAGGCAGTGAGGACCAGCATGACTTTTCCCCGCTGGCACCTTTGCTGTGGCAGCAAAAGCTGGACGTTTGTCTTTTTTGCTCCAGAGAGCGCCGAAAGTGAAAAAAGGTGCTTTTGCGGATAGAGTCCTCAGGAAAGCAGAGAGGGCCAAATTGTCTGGGGCATTTGAAGGGGTTCCAGGAGGCAGTGAGGACCAGCATCACTTTTCCCCGCTGGCACTTTTTCTGTGGCAGCAAAAGCTGGACGTTTTTCTTTTTTGCTCCAGACAGCGCCGAAAGTGAAAAAAGGTGCTTTTGAGGATACAGTCCGCAGGAAAGCAGAGAGGGCCAAATTGTCTGGGGCATTTGAAGGGGTTCCAGGAGGCAGTGAGGACCAGCATCACTTTTCCCCGCTGGCACCTTTGCTATGGCAGCAAAAGCTGGACGTTTGTCTTTTTTGCTCCAGAGAGCGCCGAAAGTGAAAAAAGGTGCTTTTGCGGATAGAGTCCTCAGGAAAGCAGAGAGGGCCAAATTGTCTGGGGCATTTGAAGGGGTTCCAGGAGGCAGTGAGGACCAGCATCACTTTTCCCCGCTGGTACTTTAGCTGTGGCAGGAAAATGTGGACGTTTGTCTTTTTTGCTCCAGACAGCGCCGAAAGTGAAAAAAGGTGCTTTTGAGGATAGAGTCTGCAGGAAAGCAGAGAGGGCCAAGTTGTATGGGGCATTTAAAGGGGTTCGAGGAGACAGTGAGGACCAGCATCACTTTTCCCCGCTGGCACTTTTGCTGTGGCAGCAAAAGCTGGACGTTTGTCTTTTCTGCTCCAGACAGCGCCGAAAGTGAAAAAAGGTGCTTTTGCGGATAGAGTCCTCAGGAAAGCAGAGAGGGCCAAATTGTATGGGACATTTGAAGGGGTTCCAGGAGGCAGTGAGGACCAGCATGAGTTTTCCCCGCTGGCACCTTTGCTGTGGCAGCAAAAGCTGGACGTTTGTCTTTTTTGCTCCAGACAGCGCCGAGAGTGAAAAAAGGTGCTTTTGAGGATAGAGTCCGCAGGAAAGCAGAGAGGGCCAAATTGTCTGGGGCATTTGAAGGGGTTCCAGGAGGCAGTGAGGACCAGCATCACTATTCCCCGCTGGCACCTTTGCTGTGGCAGCAAAAGCTGGACGTTTGTCTTTTTTGCTCCAGAGAGCGCCCAAAGTGAAAAAAGGTGCTTTTGCGGATAGAGTGCTCAGGAAAGCAGAGAGGGCCAAATTGTCTGGGGCATTCGATGGGGTTCCAGGAGGCAGTGAGGACCAGCATCACTTTTCCCCGCTGGCACTTTAGCTGTGGCAGCAAAATCTGGACGTTTGTCTTTTTTGCTCCAGAGAGCGCCAAAAGTGAAAAAAGGTGCTTTTGTGGATAGAGTCCTCAGGAAAGCAGAGAGGGCCAAATTGTCTGGGGCATTTGAAGGGGTTCCAGGAGGCAGTGAGGACCAGCATCACTTTTTCCCGCTGGCACCTTTGCTGTGGCAGCAAAAGCTGGACGTTTGTCTTTTTTGCTCCAGAGAGCGCCGAAAGTGAAAAAAGGTGCTTTTGAGGATAGAGTCCTCAGGAAAGCAGAGAGGGCCAAATTGTATGGGGCATTTGAAGGGGTTCCAGGAGGCAGTGAGGACCAGCATGACTTTTCCCCGCTGGCACTTTTGCTGTGGCAGCAAAAGCTGGACGTTTGTCTTTTCTGCTCCAGACAGCGCCCAAAGTGAAAAAAGGTGCTTTTGCGGCTAGAGTCCTCAGGAAAGCAGAGAGGGCCAAATTGTCTGGGGCATTTGAAGGGGTTCCAGGAGGCAGTGAGGACCAGCATCACTTTTCCCCGCTGGCACTTTAGCTGTGGCAGCAAAATCTGGACGTTTGTCTTTTTTGCTCCAAACAGCGCCAAAAGTGAAAAAAGGTGCTTTTGAGGATAGAGTCCTCAGGAAAGCAGAGAGGGCCAAATTGTCTCGGGCATTTGAAGGGGTTCCAGGAGGCAGTGACAACCAGCATCACTTTTACCCGCTGGCACCTTTACTGTGGCAGCAAAAGCTGGACGTTTGTCTTTTTTGCTCCAGAGAGCGCCGAAAGTGAAAAAAGGTGCTTTTGCGGATAGAGTCCTCAGGAAAGCCGAGAGGGCCAAATTGTCTGGGGTATTTGAAGGGGTTCCAGGAGGCAGTGAGGACCAGCATCACTTTTCCCCGCTGGCACTTTAGCTGTGGCAGGAAAATGTGGACGTTTGTCTTTTTTGCTCCAGACAGCGACGAAAGTGAAAAAAGGTGCTTTTGAGGATAGAGTCCTCAGGAAAGCAGAGAGGGCCAAATTGTCTGGGGCATTTGAAGGGGTTCCAGGAGGCAGTGAGGACCAGCATCACTTTTCCCCGCTGGCACTTTTTCTGTGGCAGCAAAATCTGGACGTTTGTCTTTTTTGCTCCAGAGAGCGCCAAAAGTGAAAAAAGGTGCTTTTGCGGATAGAGTCCTCAGGAAAGCAGAGAGGGCCAAATTGTCTGTGGCATTTGAAGGGGTTCCAGGAGGCAGTGAGGACCAGCATCACTTTTCCCCGCTGGCACTTTAGCTGTGGCAGCAAAAGCTGGACGTTTGTCTTTTTTGCTCCAGACAGCGCCGAAAGTGAAAAAAGGTGCTTTTGCGGATAGAGTCCTCAGGAAAGCAGAGAGGGCCAAATTGTGTGGGGCATTTGAAGGGGTTCCAGGAGGCAGTGAGGACCAGCATCACTTTTCCCCCTGGCACTTTAGCTGTGGCAGGAAAATGTGGACGTTTGTCTTTTTTGCTCCAGACAGCGCCGAAAGTGAAAAAAGGTGCTTTTGAGGATAGACTCTGCAAGAAAGCAGAGAGGGCCAAATTGTATGCGGCATTTAAAGGGGTTCGAGGAGACAGTGAGAACCAGCATCACTTTTCCCCGCTGGCACCTTTGCTGTGGCAGCAAAAGCTGGACGTTTGTCTTTTTTGCTCCAGACAGCGCCGAAAGTGGAAAAAGGTGCTTTTGAGGATAGAGTCCTCAGGAAAGCAGAGAGGGCCAAATTGTCTGGGGCATTTGAAGGGGTTCCAGGAGGCAGTGAGGACCAGCATCACTTTTCCCCGCTGGCACTTTTGCTGTGGCAGCAAAAGCTGGACATTTGTCTTTTCTGCTCCAGACAGCGCCCAAAGTGAAAAAAGGTGCTTTTGCGGATAGAGTCCTCAGGAAAGCAGAGAGGGCCAAATTGTCTGGGACATTTGAAGGGGTTCCAGGAGGCAGTGAGGACCAGCATCACTTTTCCCCGCTGGCACCTTTGCTGTGGCAGCAAAAGCTGGACGTTTGTCTTTTTTGCTCCAGACATCGCCAAAAGTGAAAAAAGGTGCTTTTGAGGATAGAGTCCTCAGGAAAGCAGAGAGGGCCAAATTGTCTGTGGCATTTGAAGGGGTTCCAGGAGGCAGTGAGGACCAGCATCACTTTTCCCCGCTGGCACCTTTGCTGTGGCAGCAAAAGCTGGACGTTTGTCTTTTTTGCTCCAGAGAGCGCCGAAAGTGAAAAAAGGTGCTTTTGCGGATAGAGTCCTCAGGAAAGCAGAGAGGGCCAAATTGTCTGGGGCATTTGAAGGGGTTCCAGGAGGCAGTGAGGACCAGCATCACTTTTCCCCGCTGGCACTTTAGCTGTGGCAGCAAAATCTGGACGTTTGTCTTTTTTGCTCCAAACAGCGCCAAAAGTGAAAAAAGGTGCTTTTGAGGATAGAGTCCTCAGGAAAGCAGAGAGGGCCAAATTGTCTCGGGCATTTGAAGGGGTTCCAGGAGGCAGTGACAACCAGCATCACTTTTCCCCGCTGGCACCTTTACTGTGGCAGCAAAAGCTGGACGTTTGTCTTTTTTGCTCCAGAGAGCGCCGAAAGTGAAAAAAGGTGCTTTTGCGGATAGAGTCCTCAGGAAAGCCGAGAGGGCCAAATTGTCTGGGGTATTTGAAGGGGTTCCAGGAGGCAGTGAGGACCAGCATCACTTTTCCCCGCTGGCACTTTAGCTGTGGCAGGAAAATGTGGACGTTTGTCTTTTTTGCTCCAGACAGCGACGAAAGTGAAAAAAGGTGCTTTTGAGGATAGAGTCCTCAGGAAAGCAGAGAGGGCCAAATTGTCTGTGGCATTTGAAGGGGTTCCAGGAGGCAGTGAGGACCAGCATCACTTTTCCCCGCTGGCACTTTAGCTGTGGCAGCAAAAGCTGGACGTTTGTCTTTTTTGCTCCAGACAGCGCCGAAAGTGAAAAAAGGTGCTTTTGCGGATAGAGTCCTCAGGAAAGCAGAGAGGGCCAAATTGTGTGGGGCATTTGAAGGGGTTCCAGGAGGCAGTGAGGACCAGCATCACTTTTCCCCGCTGGCACTTTAGCTGTGGCAGCAAAATCTGGACGTTTGTCTTTTTTGCTCCAGAGAGGGCCAAAAGTGAAAAAAGGTGCTTTTGAGGATAGACTCTGCAAGAAAGCAGAGAGGGCCAAATTGTATGCGGCATTTAAAGGGGTTCGAGGAGACAGTGAGAACCAGCATCACTTTTCCCCGCTGGCACCTTTGCTGTGGCAGCAAAAGCTGGACGTTTGTCTTTTTTGCTCCAGACAGCGCCGAAAGTGAAAAAAGGTGCTTTTGAGGATAGAGTCCTCAGGAAAGCAGAGAGGGCCAAATTGTCTGGGGCATTTGAAGGGGTTCCAGGAGGCAGTGAGGACCAGCATCACTTTTCCCCGCTGGCACTTTAGCTGTGGCAGCAAAATCTGGACGTTTGTCTTTTTTGCTCCAGAGAGCGCCAAAAGTGAAAAAAGGTGCTTTTGAGGATAGACTCTGCAAGAAAGCAGAGAGGGCCAAATTGTATGCGGCATTTAAAGGGGTTCGAGGAGACAGTGAGAACCAGCATCACTTTTCCCCGCTGGCACCTTTGCTGTGGCAGCAAAAGCTGGACGTTTGTCTTTTTTGCTCCAGACAGCGCCGAAAGTGGAAAAAGGTGCTTTTGAGGATAGAGTCCTCAGGAAAGCAGAGAGGGCCAAATTGTCTGGGGCATTTGAAGGGGTTCCAGGAGGCAGTGAGGACCAGCATCACTTTTCCCCGCTGGCACTTTAGCTGTGGCAGCAAAAGCTGGACATTTGTCTTTTCTGCTCCAGACAGCGCCCAAAGTGAAAAAAGGTGCTTTTGCGGATAGAGTCCTCAGGAAAGCAGAGAGGGCCAAATTGTCTGGGACATTTGAAGGGGTTCCAGGAGGCAGTGAGGACCAGCATCACTTTTCCCCGCTGGCACCTTTGCTGTGGCAGCAAAAGCTGGACGTTTGTCTTTTTTGCTCCAGACAGCGCCAAAAGTGAAAAAAGGTGCTTTTGAGGATAGAGTCCTCAGGAAAGCAGAGAGGGCCAAATTGTCTGTGGCATTTGAAGGGGTTCCAGGAGGCAGTGAGGACCAGCATGACTTTTCCCCGCTGGCACCTTTGCTGTGGCAGCAAAAGCTGGACGTTTGTCTTTTTTGCTCCAGAGAGCGCCGAAAGTGAAAAAAGGTGCTTTTGCGGATAGAGTCCTCAGGAAAGCAGAGAGGGCCAAATTGTCTGGGGCATTTGAAGGGGTTCCAGGACGCAGTGAGGACCAGCATCACTTTTCCCCGCTGGCACTTTAGCTGTGGCAGGAAAATCTGGACGTTTGTCTTTTTTGCTCCAGAGAGCGCCAAAAGTGAAAAAAGGTGCTTTTGTGGATAGAGTCCTCAGGAAAGCAGAGAGGGCCAAATTGTCTGGGGCATTTGAAGGGGTTCCAGGAGGCAGTGAGGACCAGCATCACTTTTCCCCCGCTGGCACCTTTACTGTGGCAGCAAAAGCTGGACGTTTGTCTTTTTTGCTCCAAACAGTGACAAAAGTGAAAAAGGTGCTTTTGAGGATAGAGTCCTCAGGAAAGCAGAGAGGGCCAAATTGTCTCGGGCATTTGAAGGGGTTCCAGGAGGCAGTGACAACCAGCATCACTTTACCCGCTGGCACCTTTACTGTGGCAGCAAAAGCTGGACGTTTGTCTTTTTTTGCTCCAGAGAGCGCTGAAAGTGAAAAAAGGTGCTTTTGCGGATAGAGTCCTCAGGAAAGCCGAGAGGGCCAAATTGTCTGGGGCATTTGAAGGGGTTCCAGGAGGCAGTGAGGACCAGCATCACTTTTCCCCGCTGGCACTTTAGCTGTGGCAGCAAAAGCTGGACGTTTGTCTTTTTTGCTCCAGACAGCGCCGAAAGTGAAAAAAGGTGCTTTTGAGGATAGAGTCCTCAGGAAAGCAGAGAGGCCAAATTGTCTGGGGCATTTTAAGGGGTTCCACGAGGCAGTGAGGACCAGCATCACTTTTCCCCGCTGGCACTTTAGCTGTGGCAGCAAAATCTGGACGTTTGTCTTTTTTGCTCCAGAGAGCGCCAAAAGTGAAAAAGGTGCTTTTGCGGATAGAGTCCTCTGGAAAGCAGAGAGGGGCCAAATTGTCTGTGGCATTTGAAGGGGTCCAGGAGGCAGTGAGACCAGCATCACTTTTCCTCGCTGGCACTTTAGCTGTGGCAGGAAAAAGCTGGACGTTTGTCTTTTTTTGCTCCAGAGAGCGCCGAAAGTGAAAAAAGGTGCTTTTGCGGATAGAGTCCTCAGGAAAGCAGAGAGGGCCAAATTGTCTGTGGCATTTGAAGGGGTTCCAGGAGGCAGTGAGGACCAGCATCACTTTCCCTGCTGGCACCTTTGCTGTGGCAGCAAAAGCTGGACGTTTGTCTTTTTTGCTCCAGAGAGTGTTGAAAGCGAAAAAAGGTGCTTTTGCGGATAGAGTCCTCAGGAAAGCAGAGAGGGCCAAATTGTGTGGGGCATTTGAAGGGGTTCCAGGAGGCAGTGAGGACCAGCATCACTTTTTCCCCGCTGGCACCTTTGCTGTGGCAGCAAAAGCTGGACGTTTGTCTTTTTTGCTCCAAACAGCGACAAAGTGAAAAAAGGTGCTTTTGAGGATAGAGTCGTCAGGAAAGCAGAGAGGGCCAAATTGTCTGGGCATTTGAAGGGGTTCCAGGAGGCAGTGAGGACCAGCATCACTTTTCCCCGCTGGCACTTTAGCTGTGGCAGGAAAATGTGGACGTTTGTCTTTTTTGCTCCAGAGAGCGCCGAAAGTGAAAAAGGTGCTTTTGCGGATAGAGTCCTCAGAAAGCCGAGAGGGCCAAATTGTCTGGGGCATTTGAAGGGGTTCCAGGAGGCAGTGAGGACCAGCATCACTTTTCCCCGCTGGCACTTTAGCTGTGGCAGCAAAATCTGGACGTTTGTCTTTTTTGCTCCAGAGAGCGCCAAAAGTGAAAAAAGGTGCTTTTGTGGATAGAGTCCTCAGGAAAGCAGAGAGGGCCAAATTGTCTGGGGCATTTGAAGGGGTTCCAGGAGGCAGTGAGGACCAGCATCACTTTTTCCCGCTGGCACCTTTGCTGTGGCAGCAAAAGCTGGACGTTTGTCTTTTTTGCTCCAGAGAGCGCCGAAAGTGAAAAAAGGTGCTTTTGAGGATAGAGTCCTCAGGAAAGCAGAGAGCGCCAAATTGTATGGGGCATTTGAAGGTGTTCCAGGAGGCAGTGAGGACCAGCATGACTTTTCCCCGCTGGCACTTTTGCTGTGGCAGCAAAAGCTGGACGTTTGTCTTTTCTGCTCCAGACAGCGCCCAAGTGAAAAAAGGTGCTTTTGAGGATAGAGTCCTCAGGAAAGCAGAGAGGGCCAAATTGTCTGGGGCATTTGAAGGGGTTCCAGGAGGCAGTGAGGACCAGCATCACTTTTCCCCGCTGGCACTTTAGCTGTGGCAGCAAAATCTGGACGTTTGTCTTTTTTGCTCCAGACAGCGCCAAAGTGAAAAAAGGTGCTTTTGAGGATAGAGTCCTCAGGAAAGCAGAGAGGGCCAAATTGTCTGGGGCATTTGAAGGGGTTCCAGGAGGCAGTGAGGACCAGCATCACTTTTCCCGCTGGCACCTTTACTGTGGCAGCAAAGCTGGACGTTTGTCTTTTTTGCTCCAGAGAGCGCCGAAAGTGAAAAAAGGTGCTTTTGAGGATAGAGTCCTCAGGAAAGCAGAGAGGGCCAAATTGTCTGGGCATTTGAAGGGGTTCCAGGAGGCAGTGAGGACCAGCATCACTTTTCCCCGCTGGCACTTTAGGCTGTGGCAGCAAAATCTGGGACGTTTTGTCTTTTTGCTCCAGAGAGCGCCAAAAGTGAAAAAAGGTGCTTTTGCGGATACAGTCCTCAGGAAAGCAGAGAGGGCCAAATTGTCTGTGGCATTTGAAGGGGTTCCAGGAGGCAGTGAGGACCAGCATCACTTTTCCCCGCTGGCACTTTAGCTGTGGCAGCAAAAGCTGGACGTTTGTCTTTTTTGCTCCAGACAGCGCCGAAAGTGAAAAAAGGTGCTTTTGCGGATAGAGTCCTCAGGAAAGCAGAGAGGGCCAAATTGTGTGGGGCATTTGAAGGGGTTCCAGGAGGCAGTGAGGACCAGCATCACTTTTCCCCCTGGCACTTTAGCTGTGGCAGGAAAATGTGGACGTTTGTCTTTTTTGCTCCAGACAGCGCCGAAAGTGAAAAAAGGTGCTTTGAGGATAGACTCTGCAAGAAAGCAGAGAGGGCCAAATTGTATGCGGCATTTAAAGGGGTTCGAGGAGACAGTGAGAACCAGCATCACTTTTCCCCGCTGGCACCTTTGCTGTGGCAGCAAAAGCTGGACGTTTGTCTTTTTTGCTCCAGACAGCGCCGAAAGTGGAAAAAGGTGCTTTTGAGGATAGAGTCCTCAGGAAAGCAGAGAGGGCCAAATTGTCTGGGGCATTTGAAGGGGTTCCAGGAGGCAGTGAGGACCAGCATCACTTTTCCCCTCTGGCACTTTTGCTGTGGCAGCAAAAGCTTGACATTTGTCTTTTCTGCTCCAGACAGCGCCCAAAGTGAAAAAAGGTGGCTTTTGCGGATAGAGTCCTCAGGAAAGCAGAGAGGGCCAAATTGTCTGGGGCATTTGAAGGGGTTCCAGGAGGCAGTGAGGACCAGCATCACTTTTCCTGCTGGCACCTTTGCTGTGGCAGCAAAAGCTGGACGTTTGTCTTTTTTGCTCCAGAGAGCGCCAAAAGTGAAAAAAGGTGCTTTTGCGGATAGAGTCCTCAGGAAAGCAGAGAGGGCCAAATTGTCTGGGGCATTTGAAGGGGTTCCAGGACGTAGTGAGGACCAGCATCACTTTTCCCCGCTGGCACTTTAGCTGTGGCAGGAAAATCTGGACGTTTGTCTTTTTTGCTCCAGAGAGCGCCAAAAGTGAAAAAAGGTGCTTTGTGGATAGAGTCCTCAGGAAAGCAGAGAGGGCCAAATTGTCTGGGGCATTTGAAGGGGTTCCAGGAGGCAGTGAGGACCAGCATCACTTTTCCCCGCTGGCACCTTTGCTGTGGCAGCAAAAGCTGGACGTTTGTCTTTTTTGCTTCAAACAGTGACAATAGTGAAAAAAGGTGCTTTTGAGGATAGAGTCCTCAGGAAAGCAGAGAGGGCCAAATTGTCTCGGGCATTTGAAGGGGTTCAAGGAGGCAGTGACAACCAGCATCACTTTACCCGCTGGCACCTTTACTGTGTCAGCAAAAGCTGGACGTTTGTCTTTTTTGCTCCAGAGAGCGCCGAAAGTGAAAAAAAGGTGCTTTTGCGGATAGAGTCCTCAGGAAAGCCGAGAGGGCCAAATTGTCTGGGGCATTTGAAGGGGTTCCAGGAGGCAGTGAGGACCAGCATCACTTTTCCCCGCCTGGCACTTTAGCTGTGGCAGCAAAAGCTGGACGTTTGTCTTTTTTGCTCCAGACAGCGCCGAAAGTGAAAAAAGGTGCTTTTGAGGATAGAGTCCTCAGGAAAGCAGAGAGGGCCAAATTGTCTGGGGCATTTGAAGGGGTTCCACGAGGCAGTGAGGACCAGCATCACTTTTCCCCGCTGGCACTTTAGCTGTGGCAGCAAAATCTGGACGTTTGTCTTTTTTGCTCCAGAGAGCGCCAAAAGTGAAAAAAAGGTGCTTTTGCGGATAGAGTCCTCAGGAAAGCAGAGAGGGCCAAATTGTCTGGGGCATTTGAAGGGGTTCCAGGAGGCAGTGAGGACCAGCCTCACTTTTCCTCGCTGGCACTTTAGCTCTGGCAGGAAAAGCTGGACGTTTGTCTTTTTTGCTCCAGACAGCGCCGAAAGTGAAAAAAGGTGCTTTTGGTGGATAGAGTCCTCAGGAAAGCAGAGAGGGCCAAATTGTCTGTGGCATTTGAAGGGGTTCCAGGAGGCAGTGAGGACCAGCATCACTTTTCCCTGCTGGCACCTTTGCTGTGGCAGCAAAAGCTGGACGTTTGTCTTTTTTGCTCCAGAGAGTGCTGAAAGTGAAAAAAGGTGCTTTTGCGGATAGAGTCCTCAGGAAAGCAGAGAGGGCCAAATTGTATGCGGCATTTAAAGGGGTTCGAGGAGACAGTGAGAACCAGCATCACTTTTCCCCGCTGGCACCTTTGCTGTGGCAGCAAAAGCTGGACGTTTGTCTTTTTTGCTCCAGACAGCGCCGAAAGTGGAAAAAGGTGCTTTTGCGGATAGAGTCCTCAGGAAAGCAGAGAGGGCCAAATTGTCTGGGGCATTTGAAGGGGTTTCCAGGAGGCAGTGAGGACCAGCATCACTTTTCCCCGCTGGCACTTTTGCTGTGGCAGCAAAAGCTTGACATTTGTCTTTTCTGCTCCAGACAGCGCCCAAAGTGAAAAAAGGTGCTTTTGCGGATAGAGTCCTCAGGAAAGCAGAGAGGGCCAAATTGTCTGGGACATTTGAAGGGGTTCCAGGAGGCAGTGAGGACCAGCATCACTTTTCCCCGCTGGCACCTTTGCTGTGGCAGCAAAAGCTGGACGTTTGTCTTTTTTGCTCCAGAGAGCGCCAAAAGTGAAAAAAGGTGCTTTTGAGGATAGAGTCCTCAGGAAAGCAGAGACGGCAAAAATTGTCTGGGGCATTTGAAGGGGTTCCAGGAGGCAGTGAGGACCAGCATCAACTTTTCCCCGCTGGCACCTTTGCTGTGGCAGCAAAAGCTGGACGTTTGTCTTTTTTGCTCCAGAGAGCACCAAAAGTGAAAAAAGGTGCTTTTGCGGATAGAGTCCTCAGGAAAGCAGAGAGGGCCAAATTGTCTGTGGCATTTGAAGGGGTTCCAGGACGTAGTGAGGACCAGCATCACTTTTCCCCGCTGGCACTTTAGCTGTGGCAGGAAAATCTGGACGTTTGTCTTTTTTGCTCCAGACAGCGCCGAAAGTGAAAAAAGGTGCTTTTGAGGATAGAGTCCTCAGGAAAGCAGAGAGGGCCAAATTGTCTGGGGCATTTGAAGGGGTTCCACGAGGCAGTGAGGACCAGCATCACTTTTCCCCGCTGGCACTTTAGCTGTGGCAGCAAAATCTGGACGTTTGTCTTTTTGCTCCAGACAGCGCCAAAAGTGAAAAAAGGTGCTTTTGCGGATAGAGTCCTCAGGAAAGCAGAGAGGGCCAAATTGTCTGTGGCATTTGAAGGGGTTCCAGGAGGCAGTGAGGACCAGCATCACTTTTCCTCGCTGGCACTTTAGCTGTGGCAGGAAAAGCTGGACGTTTGTCTTTTTTGCTCCAGACAGCGCCGAAAGTGAAAAAGGTGCTTTTGCGGATAGAGTCCTCAGGAAAGCAGAGAGGGCCAAATTGTCTGTGGCATTTGAAGGGGTTCCAGGAGGCAGTGAGGACCAGCATCACTTTTCCTCGCTGGCACTTTAGCTGTGGCAGGAAAAGCTGGACGTTTGTCTTTTTTGCTCCAGACAGCGCCGAAAGTGAAAAAAGGTGCTTTTGCGGATAGAGTCCTCAGGAAAGCAGAGAGGGCCAAATTGTCTGTGGCATTTGAAGGGGTTCCAGGAGGCAGTGAGGACCAGCATCACTTTTCCCTGCTGGCACCTTTGCTGTGGCAGCAAAAGCTGGACGTTTGTCTTTTTTGCTCCAGAGAGTGCTGAAAGTGAAAAAAGGTGCTTTTGCGGATAGAGTCCTCAGGAAAGCCGAGAGGGCCAAATTGTCTGGGGCATTTGAAGGGGTTCCAGGAGGCAGTGAGGACCAGCATCACTTTTCCCCGCTGGCACTTTAGCTGTGGCAGGAAAAGCTGGACGTTTGTCTTTTTTGCTCCAGACAGCGCCGAAAGTGAAAAAAGGTGCTTTTGCGGATAGAGTCCTCAGGAAAGCAGAGAGGGCCAAATTGTCTGTGGCATTTGAAGGGGTTCCAGGAGGCAGTGAGGACCAGCATCACTTTTCCCTGCTGGCACCTTTGCTGTGGCAGCAAAAGCTGGACGTTTGTCTTTTTTGCTCCAGAGAGTGCTGAAAGTGAAAAAAGGTGCTTTTGCGGATAGAGTCCTCAGGAAAGCCGAGAGGGCCAAATTGTCTGGGGCATTTGAAGGGGTTCCAGGAGGCAGTGAGGACCAGCATCACTTTTCCCCGCTGGCACTTTAGCTGTGGCAGCAAAAGTTGGACGTTTGTCTTTTTTGCTCCAGACAGCGCCGAAAGTGAAAAAAGGTGCTTTTGAGGATAGAGTCCTCAGGAAAGCAGAGAGGGCCAAATTGTCTGGGGCATTTGAAGGGGTTCGACGAGGCAGTGAGGACCAGCATCACTTTTCCCCGCTGGCACTTTAGCTGTGGCAGCAAAATCTGGACGTTTGTCTTTTTTGCTCCAGAGAGCGCCAAAAGTGAAAAAAGGTGCTTTTGCGGATAGAGTCCTCAGGAAAGCAGAGAGGGCCAAATTGTCTGTGGCATTTGAAGGGGTTCCAGGAGGCAGTGAGGACCAGCATCACTTTTCCTCGCTGGCACTTTAGCTCTGGCAGGAAAAGCTGGACGTTTGTCTTTTTTGCTCCAGACAGCGCCGAAAGTGAAAAAAGGTGCTTTTGCGGATAGAGTCCTCAGGAAAGCAGAGAGGGCCAAATTGTCTGTGGCATTTGAAGGGGTTCCAGGAGGCAGTGAGGACCAGCATCACTTTTCCCTGCTGGCACCTTTGCTGTGGCAGCAAAAGCTGGACGTTTGTCTTTTTTGCTCCAGAGAGTGCTGAAAGTGAAAAAAGGTGCTTTTGCGGATAGAGTGCTCAGGAAAGCAGAGAGGGCCAAATTGTCTGGGGCATTTGAAGGGGTTCCAGGAGGCAGTGAGGACCAGCATCACTTTTCCCCGCTGGCACCTTTGCTGTGGCAGCAAAAGCTGGACGTTTGTCTTTTTTGCTCCAAACAGCGACAAAAGTGAAAAAAGTTGCTTTTGAGGATAGAGTCCTCAGGAAAGCAGAGAGGGCCAAATTGTCTGTGGCATTTGAAGGGTTCCAGGAGGCAGTGAGGACCAGCATCACTTTTACCCGCTGGCACCTTTACTGTGGCAGCAAAAGCTGGACATTTGTCTTTTTTGCTCCAGAGAGCGCCAAAAGTGAAAAAAGGTGCTTTTGCGGATAGAGTCCTCAGGAAAGCCGAGAGGGCCAAATTGTCTGGGGCATTTGAAGGGGTTCCAGGAGGCAGTGAGGACCAGCATCACTTTTCCCCTCTGGCACTTTAGCTGTGGCAGCAAAATCTGGACGTTTGTCTCTTTTGCTCCAGAGAGCGCCGAAAGCGAAAAAAGGGTGCTTTTGAGGATAGAGTCCGCAGGAAAGCAGAGAGGGCCAAATTGTCTGTGGCATTTGAAGGGGTTCCAGGAGGCAGTGAGGACCAGCATCACTTTTCCCTGCTGGCACCTTTGCTGTGGCAGCAAAATCTGGACGTTTGTCTCTTTTGCTCCAGAGAGCGCCGAAAGTGAAAAAAGGTGCTTTTGAGGATAGAGTCCTCAGGAAAGCAGAGAGGGCCCAAATTGGTCTGTGGCATTTGAAGGGGTTCCAGGAGGCAGTGAGGACCAGCATCACTTTTCCTGGCCACAG
>NW_028128353.1:0-54998 GCF_965231255.1 Vanellus vanellus
GGGGCATTTGAAGGGGTTCCAGGAGGCAGTGAGGACCAGCATCACTTTTCCCCGCTGGCACCTTTGCTGTGGCAGCAAAAGCTGGACGTTTGTCTTTTTTGCTCCAGACAGCGCCGAAAGTGAAAAAAGGTGCTTTTGCGGATAGAGTCCTCAGGAAAGCAGAGAGGGCCAAATTGTCTGGGGCATTTGAAGGGGTTCCAGGAGGCAGTGAGGACCAGCATCACTTTTCCCCGCTGGCACCTTTGCTGTGGCAGCAAAAGCTGGACGTTTGTCTTTTTTGCTCCAGACAGCGCCGAAAGTGAAAAAAGGTGCATTTGAGGATAGAGTCCTCAGGAAAGCAGAGAGGGCCCAAATTGTCTGGTGCATTTGAAGGGGTTCCAGGAGGCAGTGAGGACCAGCATCACTTTTCCCCGCTGGCACCTTTGCTGTGGCAGCAAAAGCTGGACGTTTGTCTTTTTTGCTCCAGAGAGCGCCAAAAGTGAAAAAAGGTGCTTTTGCGGATAGAGTCCTCAGGAAAGCAGAGAGGGCCAAATTGTCTGGTGCATTTGAAGGGGTTCCAGGAGGCAGTGAGAACCAGCATCACTTTTCCCCTCTGGCACCTTTGCTGTGGCAGCAAAAGCTGGACGTTTGTCTTTTTTGCTCCAGGAGAGTGCCGAAAGCTGAAAACAGGTGCTTTTGAGGATGGAGTCCGCAGGAAAGCAGAGAGGGCCAAATTGTCTGGGGCATTTGAAGAGGTTCCAGGAGGCAGTGAGGACCAGCATCACTTTTCCCCGCTGGCACCTTTGCTGTGGCAGCAAAAGCTGGACGTTTGTCTTTTTTGCTCCCGGAGGGCGCCGAAAGTGAAAACAAGTGCTTTTGAGGATGGAGTCCGCAGGAAAGCAGAGAGGGCCAAATTGTGTGGTGCATTTGAAGAGGTTCCAGGAGGCAGTGAGGACCAGCATCACTTTTCCCCGCTGGCACCTTTGCTGTGGCAGCAAAAGCTGGACGTTTGTCTTTTTTGCTCCGGAGGGCGCCGAAAGTGAAAACAAGTGCTTTTGAGGATGGAGTCCGCAGGAAAGCAGAGAGGGCCAAATAATGTGGGGCATTTGAAGAGGTTCCAGGAGGCAGTGAGGACCAGCATCACTTTCCCCGCTGGCACCTTTGCTGTGGCAGCAAAAGCTGGACGTTTGTCTTTTTTGCTCCGGAGGATGCCGAAAGCGAAAACAGGTGCTTTTGAGGATGGAGTCGGCAGGAAAGCAGAGAGGGCCAAATTGTGTGGTGCATTTGAAGAGGTTCCAGGAGGCAGTGAGAACCAGCATCACTTTTCCCCGCTGGCACCTTTGCTGTGGCAGCAAAAGCTGGACGTTTGTCTTTTTTTGCTCTGGATGGCGCCGAAAGTGAAAACAAGTGCTTTTGAGGATGGAGTCCGCAGGAAAGCAGAGAGGGCCAAATTGTCTGGGGGCATTTGAAGAGGTTCCAGGAGGCAGTGAGAACCAGCATCACTTTTCCCCGCTGGCACCTTTGCTGTGGCAGCAAAAGCTGGACGTTTGTCTTTTTTGCTCCGGAGGGCGCCGAAAGTGAAAACAGGTGCGTTTGAGGATGGAGTCCGCAGGAAAGCAGAGAGGGCCAAATTGTCTGGGGCATTTGAAGAGGTTCCAGGAGGCAGTGAGGACCAGCATCACTTTCCCCGCTGGCACCTTTGCTGTGGCAGCAAAAGCTGGACGTTTGTCTTTTTTGCTCCGGAGGTTGCCGAAAGCGAAAACAAGTGCTTTTGAGGATGGAGTCCGCAGGAAAGCAGAGAGGGCCAAATTGTGTGGTGCATTTGAAGAGGTTCCAGGAGGCAGTGAGAACCAGCATCACTTTTCCCCGCTGGCACCTTTGCTGTGGCAGCAAAAGCTGGACGTTTGTCTTTTTTGCTCCGGAGGGCGCCGAAAGTGAAAACAAGTGCTTTTGAGGATGGAGTCCGCAGGAAAGCAGAGAGGGCCAAATTGTCTGGGGCATTTGAAGAGGTTCCAGGAGGCAGTGAGGACCAGCATCACTTTTCCCCGCTGGCACCTTTGCTGGGGCAGCAAAAGCTGGACGTTTGTCTTTTTTGCTCCGTAGGGCGCTGAAAGCGAAAACAGGTGCGTTTGAGGATGGAGTCCGCAGGAAAGCAGAGAGGGCCAAATTGTGTGGTGCATTTGAAGAGGTTCCAGGAGGCAGTGAGGACCAGCATCACTTTTCCCCACTGGCACCTTTGCTGTGGCAGCAAAAGCTGGACGTTTGTCTTTTTTGCTCCGGAGAATGCCGGAAGTGAAAACAAGTGCTTTTGAGGATGGAGTCCGTAGGAAAGCAGAGAGGGCCAAATTGTGTGGTGCGTTTGAAGAGGTTCCAGGAGGCAGTGAGGACCAGCATCACTTTTCCCCGCTGGCACCTTTGCTGTGGCAGAAAAAGCTGGACGTTTGTCTTTTTTGCTCCGGAGGATGCCGAAAGCGAAAACAGGTGCTTTTGAGGATGGAGTCCGCAGGAAAGCAGAGAGGGCCAAATTGTCTGGGGCATTTGAAGAGGTTCCAGGAGGCAGTGAGGACCAGCATCACTTTTCCCCGCTGGCACCTTTGCTGTGGCAGCAAAAGCTGGACGTTTGTCTTTTTTGCTCCGGAGGATGCCGAAAGCGAAAACAGGTGCTTTTGAGGATGGAGTCCGCAGGAAAGCAGAGAGGGCCAAATTGTCTGGGGCATTTGAAGAGGTTCCAGGAGGCAGTGAGAACCAGCATCACTTTTCCCCGCTGGCACCTTTGCTGTGGCAGCAAAAGCTGGACGTTTGTCTTTTTTGCTCTGGAGGGCGCCGAAAGTGAAAACAAGTGCTTTTGAGGATGGAGTCCGCAGGAAAGCAGAGAGGGCCAAATTGTCTGGGGCATTTGAAGAGGTTCCAGGAGGCAGTGAGGACCAGCATCACTTTTCCCCGCTGGCACCTTTGCTGTGGCAGCAAAAGCTGGACGTTTGTCTTTTTTGCTCCGGAGGGCGCCGAAAGTGAAAACAGGTGCGTTTGAGGATGGAGTCCGCAGGAAAGCAGAGAGGGCCAAATTGTCTGGGGCATTTGAAGAGGTTCCAGGAGGCAGTGAGGACCAGCATCACTTTTCCCCGCTGGCACCTTTGCTGTGGCAGCAAAAGCTGGACGTTTGTCTTTTTTGCTCCGGAGGTTGCCGAAAGCGAAAACAAGTGCTTTTGAGGATGGAGTCCGCAGGAAAGCAGAGAGGGCCAAATTGTGTGGTGCATTTGAAGAGGTTCCAGGAGGCAGTGAGAACCAGCATCACTTTTCCCCGCTGGCACCTTTGCTGTGGCAGCAAAAGCTGGACGTTTGTCTTTTTTGCTCCGGAGGGCGCCGAAAGTGAAAACAAGTGCTTTTGAGGATGGAGTCCGCAGGAAAGCAGAGAGGGCCAAATTGTCTGGGGCATTTGAAGAGGTTCCAGGAGGCAGTGAGGACCAGCATCACTTTTCCCCGCTGGCACCTTTGCTGGGGCAGCAAAAGCTGGACGTTTGTCTTTTTTGCTCCGTAGGGCGCTGAAAGCGAAAACAGGTGCGTTTGAGGATGGAGTCCGCAGGAAAGCAGAGAGGGCCAAATTGTGTGGTGCATTTGAAGAGGTTCCAGGAGGCAGTGAGGACCAGCATCACTTTTCCCCACTGGCACCTTTGCTGTGGCAGCAAAAGCTGGACGTTTGTCTTTTTTGCTCCGGAGAATGCCGGAAGTGAAAACAAGTGCTTTTGAGGATGGAGTCCGTAGGAAAGCAGAGAGGGCCAAATTGTGTGGTGCGTTTGAAGAGGTTCCAGGAGGCAGTGAGGACCAGCATCACTTTTCCCCGCTGGCACCTTTGCTGTGGCAGAAAAAGCTGGACGTTTGTCTTTTTTGCTCCGGAGGATGCCGAAAGCGAAAACAGGTGCTTTTGAGGATGGAGTCCGCAGGAAAGCAGAGAGGGCCAAATTGTCTGGGGCATTTGAAGAGGTTCCAGGAGGCAGTGAGGACCAGCATCACTTTTCCCCGCTGGCACCTTTGCTGTGGCAGCAAAAGCTGGACGTTTGTCTTTTTTGCTCCGGAGGATGCCGAAAGCGAAAACAGGTGCTTTTGAGGATGGAGTCCGCAGGAAAGCAGAGAGGGCCAAATTGTCTGGGGCATTTGAAGAGGTTCCAGGAGGCAGTGAGAACCAGCATCACTTTTCCCCGCTGGCACCTTTGCTGTGGCAGCAAAAGCTGGACGTTTGTCTTTTTTGCTCTGGAGGGCGCCGAAAGTGAAAACAAGTGCTTTTGAGGATGGAGTCCGCAGGAAAGCAGAGAGGGCCAAATTGTCTGGGGCATTTGAAGAGGTTCCAGGAGGCAGTGAGGACCAGCATCACTTTTCCCCGCTGGCACCTTTGCTGTGGCAGCAAAAGCTGGACGTTTGTCTTTTTTGCTCCGTAGGGCGCTGAAAGCGAAAACAGGTGCGTTTGAGGATGGAGTCCGCAGGAAAGCAGAGAGGGCCAAATTGTGTGGTGCATTTGAAGAGGTTCCAGGAGGCAGTGAGGACCAGCATCACTTTTCCCCACTGGCACCTTTGCTGTGGCAGCAAAAGCTGGACGTTTGTCTTTTTTGCTCCGGAGAATGCCGAAAGTGAAAACAAGTGCTTTTGAGGATGGAGTCCGTAGGAAAGCAGAGAGGGCCAAATTGTGTGGTGCATTTGAAGAGGTTCCAGGAGGCAGTGAGGACCAGCATCACTTTTCCCCGCTGGCACCTTTGCTGTGGCAGCAAAAGCTGGACGTTTGTCTTTTTTGCTCCGGAGGATGCCGAAAGCGAAAACAGGTGCTTTTGAGGATGGAGTCCGCAGGAAAGCAGAGAGGGCCAAATTGTCTGGGGCATTTGAAGAGGTTCCAGGAGGCAGTGAGGACCAGCATCACTTTTCCCCGCTGGCACCTTTGCTGTGGCAGCAAAAGCTGGACGTTTGTCTTTTTTGCTCCGGAGGATGCCGAAAGCGAAAACAGGTGCTTTTGAGGATGGAGTCCGCAGGAAAGCAGAGAGGGCCAAATTGTGTGGTGCATTTGAAGAGGTTCCAGGAGGCAGTGAGAACCAGCATCACTTTTCCCCGCTGGCACCTTTGCTGTGGCAGCAAAAGCTGGACGTTTGTCTTTTTTGCTCTGGAGGGCGCCGAAAGTGAAAACAAGTGCTTTTGAGGATGGAGTCCGCAGGAAAGCAGAGAGGGCCAAATTGTCTGGGGCATTTGAAGAGGTTCCAGGAGGCAGTGAGGACCAGCATCACTTTTCCCCGCTGGCACCTTTGCTGTGGCAGCAAAAGCTGGACGTTTGTCTTTTTTGCTCCGGAGGGCGCCGAAAGTGAAAACAGGTGCGTTTGAGGATGGAGTCCGCAGGAAAGCAGAGAGGGCCAAATTGTCTGGGGCATTTGAAGAGGTTCCAGGAGGCAGTGAGGACCAGCATCACTTTTCCCCGCTGGCACCTTTGCTGTGGCAGCAAAAGCTGGACGTTTGTCTTTTTTGCTCCGGAGGTTGCCGAAAGCGAAAACAAGTGCTTTTGAGGATGGAGTCGGCAGGAAAGCAGAGAGGGCCAAATTGTGTGGTGCATTTGAAGAGGTTCCAGGAGGCAGTGAGGACCAGCATCACTTTTCCCCGCTGGCACCTTTGCTGTGGCAGCAAAAGCTGGACGTTTGTCTTTTTTGCTCCGGAGAATGCCGAAAGTGAAAACAGGTGCTTTTGAGGATGGAGTCCGTAGGAAAGCAGAGAGGGCCAAATTGTGTGGTGCATTTGAAGAGGTTCCAGGAGGCAGTGAGGACCAGCATCACTTTTCCCCGCTGGCACCTTTGCTGTGGCAGCAAAAGCTGGACGTTTGTCTTTTTTGCTCCGGAGGATGCCGAAAGCGAAAACAGGTGCTTTTGAGGATGGAGTCCGCAGGAAAGCAGAGAGGGCCAAATTGTCTGGGGCATTTGAAGAGGTTCCAGGAGGCAGTGAGGACCAGCATCACTTTTCCCCGCTGGCACCTTTGCTGTGGCAGCAAAAGCTGGACGTTTGTCTTTTTTGCTCCGGAGGGCGCCGAAAGTGAAAACAAGTGCTTTTGAGGATGGAGTCCGCAGGAAAGCAGAGAGGGCCAAATTGTCTGGGGCATTTGAAGAGGTTCCAGGAGGCAGTGAGGACCAGCATCACTTTTCCCCGCTGGCACCTTTGCTGTGGCAGCAAAAGCTGGACGTTTGTCTTTTTTGCTACGGAGGATGCCGAAAGCGAAAACACGTGCTTTTGAGGATGGAGTCCGCAGGAAAGCAGAGAGGGCCAAATTGTGTGGTGCATTTGAAGAGGTTCCAGGAGGCAGTGAGGACCAGCATCACTTTTCCCCGCTGGCACCTTTGCTGTGGCAGCAAAAGCTGGACGTTTGTCTTTTTTGCTCCGGAGGTTGCCGAAAGCGAAAACAAGTGCTTTTGAGGATGGAGTCCGCAGGAAAGCAGAGAGGGCCAAATTGTCTGGGGCATTTGAAGAGGTTCCAGGAGGCAGTGAGAACCAGCATCACTTTTCCCCGCTGGCACCTTTGCTGTGGCAGCAAAAGCTGGACGTTTGTCTTTTTTGATCCGGAGGGCGCCGAAAGTGAAAACAAGTGCTTTTGAGGATGGAGTCCGCAGGAAAGCAGAGAGGGCCAAATTGTGTGGTGCATTTGAAGAGGTTCCAGGAGGCAGTGAGGACCAGCATCACTTTTCCCCGCTGGCACCTTTGCTGTGGCAGCAAAAGCTGGACGTTTGTCTTTTTTGCTCCGAAGGGCGCTGAAAGCGAAAACAGGTGCTTTTGAGGATGGAGTCCGTAGGAAAGCAGAGAGGGCCAAATTGTGTGGTGCATTTGAAGAGGTTCCAGGAGGCAGTGAGGACCAGCATCACTTTTCCCCGCTGGCACCTTTGCTGTGGCAGCAAAAGCTGGACGTTTGTCTTTTTTGCTCCGGAGGATGCCGAAAGCGAAAACAGGTGCTTTTGAGGATGGAGTCCGCAGGAAAGCAGAGAGGGCCAAATTGTCTGGGGCATTGAAGAGGTTCCAGGAGGCAGTGAGAACCAGCATCACTTTTCCCCGCTGGCACCTTTGCTGTGGCAGCAAAAGCTGGACGTTTGTCTTTTTTGCTCCGGAGGGCGCCGAAAGTGAAAACAAGTGCTTTTGAGGATGGAGTCCGCAGGAAAGCAGAGAGGGCCAAATTGTGTGGTTGCATTTGAAGAGGTTCCAGGAGGCAGTGAGGACCAGCATCACTTTTCCCCGCTGGCACCTTTGCTGTGGCAGCAAAAGCTGGACGTTTGTCTTTTTTGCTCCGAAGGGCGCTGAAAGCGAAAACAGGTGCTTTTGAGGATGGAGTCCGCAGGAAAGCAGAGAGGGCCAAATTGTGTGGTGCATTTGAAGAGGTTCCAGGAGGCAGTGAGGACCAGCATCACTTTTCCCCGCTGGCACCTTTGCTGTGGCAGCAAAAGCTGGACGTTTGTCTTTTTTGCTCCGGAGGTTGCCGAAAGCGAAAACAAGTGCTTTTGAGGATGGAGTCCGCAGGAAAGCAGAGAGGGCCAAATTGTGTGGTGCATTTGAAGAGGTTCCAGGAGGCAGTGAGGACCAGCATCACTTTTCCCCGCTGGCACCTTTGCTGTGGCAGCAAAAGCTGGACGTTTGTCTTTTTTGCTCCGGAGTTTGCCGAAAGCGAAAACAAGTGCTTTTGAGGATGGAGTCCGCAGGAAAGCAGAGAGGGCCAAATTGTCTGGGGCATTTGAAGAGGTTCCAGGAGGCAGTGAGAACCAGCATCACTTTTCCCCGCTGGCACCTTTGCTGTGGCAGCAAAAGCTGGACGTTTGTCTTTTTTGCTCCGGAGGGCGCCGAAAGTGAAAACAAGTGCTTTTGAGGATGGAGTCCGCAGGAAAGCAGAGAGGGCCAAATTGTGTGGTGCATTTGAAGAGGTTCCAGGAGGCAGTGAGGACCAGCATCACTTTTCCCCGCTGGCACCTTTGCTGTGGCAGCAAAAGATGGACGTTTGTCTTTTTTGCTCCGAAGGGCGCTGAAAGCGAAAACAGGTGCTTTTGAGGATGGAGTCCGTAGGAAAGCAGAGAGGGCCAAATTGTGTGGTGCATTTGAAGAGGTTCCAGGAGGCAGTGAGGACCAGCATCACTTTTCCCCGCTGGCACCTTTGCTGTGGCAGCAAAAGCTGGACGTTTGTCTTTTTTGCTCCGGAGGATGCCGAAAGCGAAAACAGGTGCTTTTGAGGATGGAGTCCGCAGGAAAGCAGAGAGGGCCAAATTGTGTGGTGCATTTGAAGAGGTTCCAGGAGGCAGTGAGGACCAGCATCACTTTTCCCCGCTGGCACCTTTGCTGTGGCAGCAAAAGCTGGACGTTTGTCTTTTTTGCTCCGGAGGATGCCGAAAGCGAAAACAGGTGCTTTTGAGGATGGAGTCCGCAGGAAAGCAGAGAGGGCCAAATTGTGTGGTGCATTTGAAGAGGTTCCAGGAGGCAGTGAGGACCAGCATCACTTTTCCCCGCTGGCACCTTTGCTGTGGCAGCAAAAGCTGGACGTTTGTCTTTTTACCACCGGAGGGCGCCGAAAGTGAAAACAAGTGCTTTTGAGGATGGAGTCCGCAGGAAAGCAGAGAGGGCCAAATTGTCTGGGGCATTTGAAGAGGTTCCAGGAGGCAGAGAGGACCAGCATCACTTTTCCCCGCTGGCACCTTTGCTGGGGCAGCAAAAGCTGGACGTTTGTCTTTTTTGCTCCGGAGGGCGCCGAAAGTGAAAACAAGTGCTTTTGAGGATGGAGTCCGCAGGAAAGCAGAGAGGGCCAAATTGTCTGGGGCATTTGAAGAGGTTCCAGGAGGCAGTGAGAACCAGCATCACTTTTCCCCGCTGGCACCTTTGCTGTGGCAGCAAAAGCTGGACGTTTGTCTTTTTTGCTCCGGAGGGCGCCGAAAGAGAAAACAGGTGCTTTTGAGGATGGAGTCGGCAGGAAAGCAGAGAGGGCCAAATTGTGTGGGGCATTTGAAGAGGTTCCAGGAGGCAGTGAGGACCAGCATCACTTTTCCCCGCTGGCACCTTTGCTGTGGCAGCAAAAGCTGGACGTTTGTCTTTTTTGCTCCGGAGGGCGCCGAAAGTGAAAACAAGTGCTTTTGAGGATGGAGTCCGCAGGAAAGCAGAGAGGGCCAAATTGTCTGGGGCATTTGAAGAGGTTCCAGGAGGCAGTGAGGACCAGCATCACTTTTCCCCGCTGGCACCTTTGCTGTGGCAGCAAAAGCTGGACGTTTGTCTTTTTTGCTCCGTAGGGCGCTGAAAGCGAAAACAGGTGCGTTTGAGGATGGAGTCCGCAAGAAAGCAGAGAGGGCCAAATTGTGTGGTGCATTTGAAGAGGTTCCAGGAGGCAGTGAGGACCAGCATCACTTTTCCCCACTGGCACCTTTGCTGTGGCAGCAAAAGCTGGACGTTTGTCTTTTTTGCTCCAGAGGGCGCCGAAAGTGAAAACAGGTGCGTTTGAGGATGGAGTCCGCAGGAAAGCAGAGAGGGCCAAATTGTCTGGGGCATTTGAAGAGGTTCCAGGAGGCAGTGAGGACCAGCATCACTTTTCCCCGCTGGCACCTTTGCTGTGGCAGCAAAAGCTGGACGTTTGTCTTTTTTGCTCCGGAGGGCGCCGAAAGTGAAAACAGGTGCGTTTGAGGATGGAGTCCGCAGGAAAGCAGAGAGGGCCAAATTGTCTGGGGCATTTGAAGAGGTTCCAGGAGGCAGTGAGGACCAGCATCACTTTTCCCCACTGGCACCTTTGCTGTGGCAGCAAAAGCTGGACGTTTGTCTTTTTTGCTCCGGAGGTTGCCGAAAGCGAAAACAAGTGCTTTTGAGGATGGAGTCCGCAGGAAAGCAGAGAGGGCCAAATTGTCTGGGGCATTTGAAGAGGTTCCAGGAGGCAGTGAGGACCAGCATCACTTTTCCCCGCTGGCACCTTTGCTGTGGCAGCAAAAGCTGGACGTTTGTCTTTTTTGCTCCGGAGGGCGCCGAAAGTGAAAACAGGTGCTTTTGAGGATGGAGTCGGCAGGAAAGCAGAGAGGGCCAAATTGTGTGGTGCATTTGAAGAGGTTCCAGGAGGCAGTGAGGACCAGCATCACTTTTCCCCGCTGGCACCTTTGCTGTGGCAGCAAAAGCTGGACGTTTGTCTTTTTTGCTCCGGAGGATGCCGAAAGCGAAAACAGGTGCTTTTGAGGATGGAGTCCGCAGGAAAGCAGAGAGGGCCAAATTGTCTGGGGCATTTGAAGAGGTTCCAGGAGGCAGTGAGAACCAGCATCACTTTTCCCCGCTGGCACCTTTGCTGTGGCAGCAAAAGCTGGACGTTTGTCTTTTTTGCTCCGGAGGGCGCCGAAAGTGAAAACAAGTGCTTTTGAGGATGGAGTCCGCAGGAAAGCAGAGAGGGCCAAATTGTCTGGGGCATTTGAAGAGGTTCCAGGAGGCAGTGAGGACCAGCATCACTTTTCCCCGCTGGCACCTTTGCTGTGGCAGCAAAAGCTGGACGTTTGTCTTTTTTGCTCCGTAGGGCGCTGAAAGCGAAAACAGGTGCGTTTGAGGATGGAGTCCGCAGGAAAGCAGAGAGGGCCAAATTGTGTGGTGCATTTGAAGAGGTTCCAGGAGGCAGTGAGGACCAGCATCACTTTTCCCCGCTGGCACCTTTGCTGTGGCAGCAAAAGCTGGACGTTTGTCTTTTTTGCTCCGGAGAATGCCGAAAGTGAAAACAAGTGCTTTTGAGGATGGAGTCCGTAGGAAAGCAGAGAGGGCCAAATTGTGTGGTGCATTTGAAGAGGTTCCAGGAGGCAGTGAGGACCAGCATCACTTTTCCCCGCTGGCACCTTTGCTGTGGCAGCAAAAGCTGGACGTTTGTCTTTTTTGCTCCGGAGGGCGCCGAAAGTGAAAACAGGTGCTTTTGAGGATGGAGTCGGCAGGAAAGCAGAGAGGGCCAAATTGTGTGGTGCATTTGAAGAGGTTCCAGGAGGCAGTGAGGACCAGCATCACTTTTCCCCGCTGGCACCTTTGCTGTGGCAGCAAAAGCTGGACGTTTGTCTTTTTTGCTCCGGAGGATGCCGAAAGCGAAAACAGGTGCTTTTGAGGATGGAGTCGGCAGGAAAGCAGAGAGGGCCAAATTGTGTGGTGCATTTGAAGAGGTTCCAGGAGGCAGTGAGGACCAGCATCACTTTTCCCCGCTGGCACCTTTGCTGTGGCAGCAAAAGCTGGACGTTTGTCTTTTTACCACCGGAGGGCGCCGAAAGTGAAAACAAGTGCTTTTGAGGATGGAGTCCGCAGGAAAGCAGAGAGGGCCAAATTGTCTGGGGCATTTGAAGAGGTTCCAGGAGGCAGAGAGGACCAGCATCACTTTTCCCCGCTGGCACCTTTGCTGGGGCAGCAAAAGCTGGACGTTTGTCTTTTTTGCTCCGGAGGGCGCCGAAAGTGAAAACAAGTGCTTTTGAGGATGGAGTCCGCAGGAAAGCAGAGAGGGCCAAATTGTCTGGGGCATTTGAAGAGGTTCCAGGAGGCAGTGAGGACCAGCATCACTTTTCCCCGCTGGCACCTTTGCTGTGGCAGCAAAAGCTGGACGTTTGTCTTTTTTGCTCCGGAGGATGACGAAAGCGAAAACAGGTGCTTTTGAGGATGGAGTCCGCAGGAAAGCAGAGAGGGCCAAATTGTGTGGTGCATTTGAAGAGGTTCCAGGAGGCAGTGAGGACCAGCATCACTTTTCCCCGCTGGCACCTTTGCTGTGGCAGCAAAAGCTGGACGTTTGTCTTTTTTGCTCCGGAGGTTGCCGAAAGCGAAAACAAGTGCTTTTGAGGATGGAGTCGGCAGGAAAGCAGAGAGGGCCAAATTGTGTGGTGCATTTGAAGAGGTTCCAGGAGGCAGTGAGGACCAGCATCACTTTTCCCCGCTGGCACCTTTGCTGTGGCAGCAAAAGCTGGACGTTTGTCTTTTTTGCTCCGGAGGGCGCCGAAAGAGAAAACAGGTGCTTTTGAGGATGGAGTCGGCAGGAAAGCAGAGAGGGCCAAATTGTGTGGGGCATTTGAAGAGGTTCCAGGAGGCAGTGAGGACCAGCATCACTTTTCCCCGCTGGCACCTTTGCTGTGGCAGCAAAAGCTGGACGTTTGTCTTTTTTGCTCCGGAGGATGCCGAAAGCGAAAACAGGTGCTTTTGAGGATGGAGTCCGCAGGAAAGCAGAGAGGGCCAAATTGTCTGGGGCATTTGAAGAGGTTCCAGGAGGCAGTGAGAACCAGCATCACTTTTCCCCGCTGGCACCTTTGCCGTGGCAGCAAAAGCTGGACGTTTGTCTTTTTTGCTCCGGAGGGCGCCGAAAGTGAAAACAAGTGCTTTTGAGGATGGAGTCCGCAGGAAAGCAGAGAGGGCCAAATTGTCTGGGGCATTTGAAGAGGTTCCAGGAGGCAGTGAGGACCAGCATCACTTTTCCCCGCTGGCACCTTTGCTGTGGCAGCAAAAGCTGGACGTTTGTCTTTTTTGCTCCGTAGGGCGCTGAAAGCGAAAACAGGTGCGTTTGAGGATGGAGTCCGCAGGAAAGCAGAGAGGGCCAAATTGTGTGGTGCATTTGAAGAGGTTCCAGGAGGCAGTGAGGACCAGCATCACTTTTCCCCACTGGCACCTTTGCTGTGGCAGCAAAAGCTGGACGTTTGTCTTTTTTGCTCCGGAGGGCGCCGAAAGTGAAAACAAGTGCTTTTGAGGATGGAGTCCGTAGGAAAGCAGAGAGGGCCAAATTGTGTGGTGCATTTGAAGAGGTTCCAGGAGGCAGTGAGAACCAGCATCACTTTTCCCCGCTGGCACCTTTGCTGTGGCAGCAAAAGCTGGACGTTTGTCTTTTTTGCTCCGGAGGGCGCCGAAAGTGAAAACAGGTGCGTTTGAGGATGGAGTCCGCAGAAAAGCAGAGAGGGCCAAATTGTCTGGGGCATTTGAAGAGGTTCCAGGAGGCAGTGAGGACCAGCATCACTTTTCCCTACTGGCACCTTTGCTGTGGCAGCAAAAGCTGGACGTTTGTCTTTTTTGCTCCGGAGGTTGCCGAAAGCGAAAACAAGTGCTTTTGAGGATGGAGTCCGCAGGAAAGCAGAGAGGGCCAAATTGTGTGGTGCATTTGAAGAGGTTCCAGGAGGCAGTGAGAACCAGCATCACTTTTCCCCGCTGGCACCTTTGCTGTGGCAGCAAAAGCTGGACGTTTGTCTTTTTTGCTCCGGAGGGCGCCGAAAGTGAAAACAGGTGCTTTTGAGGATGGAGTCGGCAGGAAAGCAGAGAGGGCCAAATTGTGTGGTGCATTTGAAGAGGTTCCAGGAGGCAGTGAGGACCAGCATCACTTTTCCCCGCTGGCACCTTTGCTGTGGCAGCAAAAGCTGGACGTTTGTCTTTTTTGCTCCGGAGGATGCCGAAAGCGAAAACAGGTGCTTTTGAGGATGGAGTCCGCAGGAAAGCAGAGAGGGCCAAATTGTCTGGGGCATTTGAAGAGGTTCCAGGAGGCAGTGAGAACCAGCATCACTTTTCCCCGCTGGCACCTTTGCTGTGGCAGCAAAAGCTGGACGTTTGTCTTTTTTGCTCCGGAGGGCGCCGAAAGTGAAAACAAGTGCTTTTGAGGATGGAGTCCGCAGGAAAGCAGAGAGGGCCAAATTGTCTGGGGCATTTGAAGAGGTTCCAGGAGGCAGTGAGGACCAGCATCACTCTTCCCCGCTGGCACCTTTGCTGTGGCAGCAAAAGCTGGACGTTTGTCTTTTTTGCTCCGTAGGGCGCTGAAAGCGAAAACAGGTGCGTTTGAGGATGGAGTCCGCAGGAAAGCAGAGAGGGCCAAATTGTGTGGTGCATTTGAAGAGGTTCCAGGAGGCAGTGAGGACCAGCATCACTTTTCCCCACTGGCACCTTTGCTGTGGCAGCAAAAGCTGGACGTTTGTCTTTTTTGCTCCGGAGAATGCCGAAAGTGAAAACAAGTGCTTTTGAGGATGGAGTCCGTAGGAAAGCAGAGAGGGCCAAATTGTGTGGTGCATTTGAAGAGGTTCCAGGAGGCAGTGAGGACCAGCATCACTTTTCCCCGCTGGCACCTTTGCTGTGGCAGCAAAAGCTGGACGTTTGTCTTTTTTGCTCCGGAGGATGCCGAAAGCGAAAACAGGTGCTTTTGAGGATGGAGTCCGCAGGAAAGCAGAGAGGGCCAAATTGTCTGGGGCATTTGAAGAGGTTCCAGGAGGCAGTGAGGACCAGCATCACTTTTCCCCGCTGGCACCTTTGCTGTGGCAGCAAAAGCTGGACGTTTGTCTTTTTTGCTCCGGAGGTTGCCGAACGCGAAAACAAGTGCTTTTGAGGATGGAGTCCGCAGGAAAGCAGAGAGGGCCAAATTGTCTGGGGCATTTGAAGAGGTTCCAGGAGGCAGTGAGAACCAGCATCACTTTTCCCCGCTGGCACCTTTGCTGTGGCAGCAAAAGCTGGACGTTTGTCTTTTTTGCTCCGAAGGGCGCTGAAAGCGAAAACAGGTGCGTTTGAGGATGGAGTCCGCAGGAAAGCAGAGAGGGCCAAATTGTGTGGTGCATTTGAAGAGGTTCCAGGAGGCAGTGAGGACCAGCATCACTTTTCCCCGCTGGCACCTTTGCTGTGGCAGCAAAAGCTGGACGTTTGTCTTTTTTGCTCCGGAGAATGCCGAAAGTGAAAACAAGTGCTTTTGAGGATGGAGTCCGTAGGAAAGCAGAGAGGACCAAATTGTGTGGTGCATTTGAAGAGGTTCCAGGAGGCAGTGAGGACCAGCATCACTTTTCCCCGCTGGCACCTTTGCTGTGGCAGCAAAAGCTGGACGTTTGTCTTTTTTGCTCCGGAGGATGCCGAAAGTGAAAACAAGTGTTTTTGAGGATGGAGTCCGCAGGAAAGCAGAGAGGGCCAAATTGTGTGGTGCATTTGAAGAGGTTCCAGGAGGCAGTGAGGACCAGCATCACTTTTCCCCGCTGGCACCTTTGCTGTGGCAGCAAAAGCTGGACGTTTGTCTTTTTTGCTCCGGAGGGCGCCGAAAGTGAAAACAAGTGCTTTTGAGGATGGAGTCCGCAGGAAAGCAGAGAGGGCCAAATTGTGTGGTGCATTTAAAGAGGTTCCAGGAGGCAGTGAGGACCAGCATCACTTTTCCCCGCTGGCACCTTTGCTGTGGCAGCAAAAGCTGGACGTTTGTCTTTTTTGCTCCGGAGGATGCCGAAAGCGAAAACAGGTGCTTTTGAGGATGGAGTCCGCAGGAAAGCAGAGAGGGCCAAATTGTCTGGGGCATTTGAAGAGGTTCCAGGAGGCAGTGAGAACCAGCATCACTTTTCCCCGCTGGCACCTTTGCTGTGGCAGCAAAAGCTGGACGTTTGTCTTTTTTGCTCCGGAGGGCGCCGAAAGTGAAAACAAGTGCTTTTGAGGATGGAGTCCGCAGGAAAGCAGAGAGGGCCAAATTGTGTGGTGCATTTGAAGAGGTTCCAGGAGGCAGTGAGGACCAGCATCACTTTTCCCCGCTGGCACCTTTGCTGTGGCAGCAAAAGCTGGACGTTTGTCTTTTTTGCTCCGAAGGGCGCTGAAAGCGAAAACAGGTGCGTTTGAGGATGGAGTCCGCAGGAAAGCAGAGAGGGCCAAATTGTGTGGTGCATTTGAAGAGGTTCCAGGAGGCAGTGAGGACCAGCATCACTTTTCCCCGCTGGCACCTTTGCTGTGGCAGCAAAAGCTGGACGTTTGTCTTTTTTGCTCCGGAGAATGCCGAAAGTGAAAACAAGTGCTTTTGAGGATGGAGTCCGTAGGAAAGCAGAGAGGGCCAAATTGTCTGGAGCATTTGAAGAGGTTCCAGGAGGCAGTGAGGACCAGCATCACTTTTCCCCGCTGGCACCTTTGCTGTGGCAGCAAAAGCTGGACGTTTGTCTTTTTACCACCGGAGGGCGCCGAAAGTGAAAACAAGTGCTTTTGAGGATGGAGTCCGCAGGAAAGCAGAGAGGGCCAAATTGTGTGGTGCATTTGAAGAGGTTCCAGGAGGCAGTTAGGACCAGCATCACTTTTCCTCGCTGGCACCTTTGCTGTGGCAGCAAAAGCTGGACGTTTGTCTTTTTTGCTCCGGAGGGCGCCGAAAGTGAAAACAGGTGCTTTTGAGGATGGAGTCGGCAGGAAAGCAGAGAGGGCCAAATTGTGTGGTGCATTTGAAGAGGTTCCAGGAGGCAGTGAGAACCAGCATCACTTTTCCCCGCTGGCACCTTTGCTGTGGCAGCAAAAGCTGGACGTTTGTCTTTTTTGCTCCGGAGGATGCCGAAAGCGAAAACAGGTGCTTTTGAGGATGGAGTCCGCAGGAAAGCAGAGAGGGCCAAATTGTCTGGGGCATTTGAAGAGGTTCCAGGAGGCAGTGAGGACCAGCATCACTTTTCCCCGCTGGCACCTTTGCTGTGGCAGCAAAAGCTGGACGTTTGTCTTTTTTGCTCCGGAGGGCGCCTAAAGTGAAAACAAGTGCTTTTGAGGATGGAGTCGGCAGGAAAGCAGAGAGGGCCAAATTGTGTGGTGCATTTGAAGAGGTTCCAGGAGGCAGTGAGGACCAGCATCACTTTTCCCCGCTGGCACCTTTGCTGTGGCAGCAAAAGCTGGACGTTTGTCTTTTTTGCTCCGAAGGGCGCCGAAAGCGAAAACAGGTGCGTTTGAGGATGGAGTCCGCAGGAAAGCAGAGAGGGCCAAATTGTGTGGTGCATTTGAAGAGGTTCCAGGAGGCAGTGAGGACCAGCATCACTTTTCCCCGCTGGCACCTTTGCTGTGGCAGCAAAAGCTGGACGTTTGTCTTTTTTGCTCCGGAGGGCGCCGAAAGCGAAAACAGGTGCTTTTGAGGATGGAGTCCGTAGGAAAGCAGAGAGGGCCAAATTGTCTGTGGCATTTGAAGAGGTTCCAGGAGGCAGTGAGGACCAGCATCACTTTTCCCCGCTGGCACCTTTGCTGTGGCAGCAAAAGCTGGACGTTTGTCTTTTTTGCTCCGGAGGGCGCCGAAAGCGAAAACAGGTTCTGTTGAGGATGGAGTCGGCAGGAAAGCAGAGAGGGCCAAATTGTGTGGTGCATTTGAAGAGGTTCCAGGAGGCAGTGAGGACCAGCATCACTTTTCCCCGCTGGCACCTTTGCTGTGGCAGCAAAAGCTGGACGTTTGTCTTTTTTGCTCCGGAGGGCGCCGAAAGTGAAAACTGGTGCTTTTGAGGATGGAGTCGGCAGGAAAGCAGAGAGGGCCAAATTGTGTGGTGCATTTGAAGAGGTTCCAGGAGGCAGTGAGGACCAGCATCACTTTTCCCCGCTGGCACCTTTGCTGTGGCAGCAAAAGCTGGACGTTTGTCTTTTTTGCTCCGGAGGGCGCCGAAAGTGAAAACAAGTGCTTTTGAGGATGGAGTCCGCAGGAAAGCAGAGAGGGCCAAATTGTGTGGTGCATTTGAAGCGGTTCCAGGAGGCAGTGAGGACCAGCATCACTTTTCCCCGCTGGCACCTTTGCTGTGGCAGCAAAAGCTGGACGTTTGTCTTTTTTGCTCCGGAGGGCGCTGAAAGCGAAAACAGGTGCGTTTGAGGATGGAGTCGGCAGGAAAGCAGAGAGGGCCAAATTGTGTGGTGCATTTGAAGAGGTTCCAGGAGGCAGTGAGGACCAGCATCACTTTTCCCCGCTGGCACCTTTGCTGTGGCAGCAAAAGCTGGACGTTTGTCTTTTTTGCTCCGGAGAATGCCGAAAGTGAAAACAAGTGCTTTTGAGGATGGAGTCCGTAGGAAAGCAGAGAGGGCCAAATTGTGTGGTGCATTTGAAGAGGTTCCAGGAGGCAGTGAGGACCAGCATCACTTTTCCCCGCTGGCACCTTTGCTGTGGCAGCAAAAGCTGGACGTTTGTCTTTTTTGCTCCAGAGGGCGCCGAAAGCGAAAACAGGTTCTGTTGAGGATGGAGTCCGCAGGAAAGCAGAGAGGGCCAAATTGTGTGGTGCATTTGAAGAGGTTCCAGGAGGCAGTGAGGACCAGCATCACTTTTCCCCGCTGGCACATTTGCTGTGGCAGCAAAAGATGGACGTTTGTCTTTTTTGCTCCGGAGAATGCCGAAAGTGAAAACAAGTGCTTTTGAGGATGGAGTCCGTAGGAAAGCAGAGAGGGCCAAATTGTGTGGTGCATTTGAAGAGGTTCCAGGAGGCAGTGAGGACCAGCATCACTTTTCCCCGCTGGCACCTTTGCTGTGGCAGCAAAAGCTGGACGTTTGTCTTTTTTGCTCCGGAGGGCGCCGAAAGCGAAAACAGGTGCTTTTGAGGATGGAGTCCGCAGGAAAGCAGAGAGGGCCAAATTGTCTGGGGCATTTGAAGAGGTTCCAGGAGGCAGTGAGAACCAGCATCACTTTTCCCCGCTGGCACCTTTGCTGTGGCAGCAAAAGCTGGACGTTTGTCTTTTTTGCTCCGGAGGATGCCGAAAGTGAAAACAAGTGCTTTTGAGGATGGAGGCCGCAGGAAAGCAGAGAGGGCCAAATTGTCTGGGGCATTTGAAGAGGTTCCAGGAGGCAGTGAGGACCAGCATCACTTTTCCCCGCTGGCACCTTTGCTGTGGCAGCAAAAGCTGGACGTTTGTCTTTTTTGCTCCGAAGGGCGCCGAAAGCGAAAACAGGTGCGTTTGAGGATGGAGTCCGCAGGAAAGCAGAGAGGGCCAAATTGTGTGGTGCATTTGAAGAGGTTCCAGGAGGCAGTGAGGACCAGCATCACTTTTCCCCGCTGGCACCTTTGCTGTGGCAGCAAAAGCTGGACGTTTGTCTTTTTTGCTCCGGAGGGCGCCGAAAGCGAAAACAGGTGCTTTTGAGGATGGAGTCCGTAGGAAAGCAGAGAGGGCCAAATTGTCTGTGGCATTTGAAGAGGTTCCAGGAGGCAGTGAGGACCAGCATCACTTTTCCCCGCTGGCACCTTTGCTGTGGCAGCAAAAGCTGGACGTTTGTCTTTTTTGCTCCGGAGGGCGCCGAAAGCGAAAACAGGTTCTGTTGAGGATGGAGTCGGCAGGAAAGCAGAGAGGGCCAAATTGTGTGGTGCATTTGAAGAGGTTCCAGGAGGCAGTGAGGACCAGCATCACTTTTCCCCGCTGGCACCTTTGCTGTGGCAGCAAAAGCTGGACGTTTGTCTTTTTTGCTCCGGAGGGCGCCGAAAGTGAAAACAGGTGCTTTTGAGGATGGAGTCCGCAGGAAAGCAGAGAGGGCCAAATTGTCTGGGGCATTTGAAGAGGTTCCAGGAGGCAGTGAGGACCAGCATCACTTTTCCCCGCTGGCACCTTTGCTGTGGCAGCAAAAGCTGGACGTTTGTCTTTTTTGCTCCGGAGGGCGCCGAAAGTGAAAACAAGTGCTTTTGAGGATGGAGTCCGCAGGAAAGCAGAGAGGGCCAAATTGTGTGGTGCGTTTGAGGCGGTTCCAGGAGGCAGTGAGGACCAGCATCACTTTTCCCCGCTGGCACCTTTGCTGTGGCAGCAAAAGCTGGACGTTTGTCTTTTTTGCTCCGGAGGGCGCTGAAAGCGAAAACAGGTGCGTTTGAGGATGGAGTCCGCAGGAAAGCAGAGAGGGCCAAATTGTGTGGTGCATTTGAAGAGGTTCCAGGAGGCAGTGAGGACCAGCATCACTTTTCCCCGCTGGCACCTTTGCTGTGGCAGCAAAAGCTGGACGTTTGTCTTTTTTGCTCCGGAGAATGCCGAAAGTGAAAACAAGTACTTTTGAGGATGGAGTCCGTAGGAAAGCAGAGAGGGCCAAATTGTGTGGTGCATTTGAAGAGGTTCCAGGAGGCAGTGAGGACCAGCATCACTTTTCCCCGCTGGCACCTTTGCTGTGGCAGCAAAAGCTGGACGTTTGTCTTTTTTGCTCCAGAGGGCGCCGAAAGCGAAAACAGGTTCTGTTGAGGATGGAGTCGGCAGGAAAGCAGAGAGGGCCAAATTGTGTGGTGCATTTGAAGAGGTTCCAGGAGGCAGTGAGGACCAGCATCACTTTTCCCCGCTGGCACCTTTGCTGTGGCAGCAAAAGATGGACGTTTGTCTTTTTTGCTCCGGAGAATGCCGAAAGTGAAAACAAGTGCTTTTGAGGATGGAGTCCGTAGGAAAGCAGAGAGGGCCAAATTGTGTGGTGCATTTGAAGAGGTTCCAGGAGGCAGTGAGGACCAGCATCACTTTTCCCCGCTGGCACCTTTGCTGTGGCAGCAAAAGCTGGACGTTTGTCTTTTTTGCTCCGGAGGGCGCCGAAAGCGAAAACAGGTGCTTTTGAGGATGGAGTCCGCAGGAAATCAGAGAGGGCCAAATTGTCTGTGGCATTTGAAGAGGTTCCAGGAGACAGTGAGAACCAGCATTACTTTTCCCCGCTGGCACCTTTGCTGTGGCAGCAAAAGCTGGACGTTTGTCTTTTTACGACCGCAGGTCGCCGAAAGTGAAAAAAGGCGCTTTTGAGGATAGAGTCCGCAGGAAAGCAGAGAGGGCTAAATTGTCTGGGGCATTTGAAAGAGTTCCATGAGGCAGTGAGAACCAGAATTACTTTCCTCCGCTGGCACCTTGCTGCGGCAGCAAAAGCTGGACGTTTGTCTTTTTACGACCGCAGGGCGCCGAAAGTGAAAAAAGGCGCTTTTGAGGATAGAGTCCGCAGGAAAGCAGAGAGGGCTAAATTGTCTGGGGCATTTGAAGGGGTTCCAGGAGGCAGTGAGGACCAGCCTTACTTTTCCCCGCTGGCACCTTTGCTGTGGCAGCAAAAGCTGGACGTTTGTCTCTTTTGCTCCGGAGGTTGCCGAAAGCGAAAACAGGTGCTTTTGAGGATGGAGTCCGCAGGAAAGCAGAGAGGGCCAAATTGTCTGGGGCATTTGAAAGAGTTCCAGGAGGCAGTGAGAACGAGAATTACTTTTCCCCGCTGGCACCTTTGCTGCGGCAGCCAAAGCTGGACCTTTGTTTTTTTACCACCGGAGGGCGCCGAAAGTGAAAAAAGGCGCTTTTGAGGATAGAGTCCGCAGGAAAGCAGAGAGGGCCAAATTGTCTGGGGCATTTGAAAGGGTTCCAGGAGGCAGTGAGAACCAGAATTACTTTTCCCCGCTGGCACCTTTGCTGTGGCAGCAAAAGATGGACGTTTGTCTTTTTTGCTCCTGAGGTTGCCAAAAGTAAAAAAAGGTGCTTTTGAGGATGGAGTCGGCAGGAAAGCAGAGAGGGCCAAATTGTGTTGTGCATTTGAAGCGGTTCCAGGAGGCAATGAGGACCAGCATCACTTTTCCACGCTGGCACCTTTGCTGTGGCAGCAAAAGCTGGACGTTTGTCTTTTTTGCTCCGGAGGGCGCCGAAAGCGAAAACAGGTTCTGTTGAGGATGGAGTCCGCAGGAAAGCAGTAAGGGCCAAATTGTCTGGGGCATTTGAAGAGGTTCCAGGAGGCAGTGAGGACCAGCATCACTTTTCCCCGCTGGCACCTTTGCTGTGGCAGCAAAAGCTGGACGTTTGTCTTTTTTGCTCCAGAGGGCGCCGAAAGCGAAAACAGGTTCTCTTGAGGATGGAGTCCGCAGGAAAGCAGAGAGGGCCAAATTGTGTGGTGCATTTGAAGAGGTTCCAGGAGGCAGTGAGGACCAGCATCACTTTTCCCCGCTGGCACATTTGCTGTGGCAGCAAAAGATGGACGTTTGTCTTTTTTGCTCCGGAGAATGCCGAAAGTGAAAACAAGTGCTTTTGAGGATGGAGTCCGTAGGAAAGCAGAGAGGGCCAAATTGTGTGGTGCATTTGAAGAGGTTCCAGGAGGCAGTGAGGACCAGCATCACTTTTCCCCGCTGGCACCTTTGCTGTGGCAGCAAAAGCTGGACGTTTGTCTTTTTTGCTCCGGAGGGCGCCGAAAGTGAAAACAGGTGCTTTTGAGGATGGAGTCGGCAGGAAAGCAGAGAGGGCCAAATTGTGTGGTGCATTTGAAGAGGTTCCAGGAGGCAGTGAGGACCAGCATCACTTTTCCCCGCTGGCACCTTTGCTGTGGCAGCAAAAGCTGGACGTTTGTCTTTTTTGCTCCGGAGGATGCCGAAAGCGAAAACAGGTGCTTTTGAGGATGGAGTCCGCAGGAAAGCAGAGAGGGCCAAATTGTCTGGGGCATTTGAAGAGGTTCCAGGAGGCAGTGAGAACCAGCATCACTTTTCCCCGCTGGCACCTTTGCTGTGGCAGCAAAAGCTGGACGTTTGTCTTTTTTGCTCCGGAGGGCGCCGAAAGTGAAAACAAGTGCTTTTGAGGATGGAGTCCGCAGGAAAGCAGAGAGGGCCAAATTGTCTGGGGCATTTGAAGAGGTTCCAGGAGGCAGTGAGGACCAGCATCACTTTTCCCCGCTGGCACCTTTGCTGTGGCAGCAAAAGCTGGACGTTTGTCTTTTTTGCTCCGTAGGGCGCTGAAAGCGAAAACAGGTGCGTTTGAGGATGGAGTCCGCAGGAAAGCAGAGAGGGCCAAATTGTGTGGTGCATTTGAAGAGGTTCCAGGAGGCAGTGAGGACCAGCATCACTTTTCCCCACTGGCACCTTTGCTGTGGCAGCAAAAGCTGGACGTTTGTCTTTTTTGCTCCGGAGAATGCCGAAAGTGAAAACAAGTGCTTTTGATGATGGAGTCCGTAGGAAAGCAGAGAGGGCCAAATTGTGTGGTGCATTTGAAGAGGTTCCAGGAGGCAGTGAGGACCAGCATCACTTTTCCCCGCTGGCACCTTTGCTGTGGCAGCAAATGCTGGACGTTTGTCTTTTTTGCTCCGGAGGATGCCGAAAGCGAAAACAGGTGCTTTTGAGGATGGAGTCCGCAGGAAAGCAGAGAGGGCCAAATTGTCTGGGGCATTTGAAGAGGTTCCAGGAGGCAGTGAGGACCAGCATCACTTTTCCCCGCTGGCACCTTTGCTGTGGCAGCAAAAGCTGGACGTTTGTCTTTTTTGCTCCGGAGGGCGCCGAAAGTGAAAACAAGTGCTTTTGAGGATGGAGTCCGCAGGAAAGCAGAGAGGGCCAAATTGTGTGGTGCATTTGAAGGTGTTCCAGGAGGAAGTGAGGACCAGCATCACTTTTCCCCGCTGGCACCTTTGCTGTGGCAGCAAAAGCAGGACGTTTGTCTTTTTTGCTCCGGAGGTCGCCGAAAGTGAAAACAAGTGCTTTTGAGGATGGAGTCCGCAGGAAAGCAGAGAGGGCCAAATAATGTGGGGCATTTGAAGAGGTTCCAGGAGGCAGTGAGGACCAGCATCACTTTTCCCCGCTGGCACCTTTGCTGTGGCAGCAAAAGCTGGACGTTTGTCTTTTTTGCTCCGGAGGATGCCGAAAGCGAAAACAGGTGCTTTTGAGGATGGAGTCGGCAGGAAAGCAGAGAGGGCCAAATTGTGTGGTGCATTTGAAGAGGTTCCAGGAGGCAGTGAGAACCAGCATCACTTTTCCCCGCTGGCACCTTTGCTGTGGCAGCAAAAGCTGGACGTTTGTCTTTTTTGCTCTGGATGGCGCCGAAAGTGAAAACAAGTGCTTTTGAGGATGGAGTCCGCAGGAAAGCAGAGAGGGCCAAATTGTCTGGGGCATTTGAAGAGGTTCCAGGAGGCAGTGAGAACCAGCATCACTTTTCCCCGCTGGCACCTTTGCTGTGGCAGCAAAAGCTGGACGTTTGTCTTTTTTGCTCAGGAGGGCGCCGAAAGTGAAAACAGGTGCGTTTGAGGATGGAGTCCGCAGGAAAGCAGAGAGGGCCAAATTGTCTGTGGCATTTGAAGAGGTTCCAGGAGGCAGTGAGGACCAGCATCACTTTTCCCCGCTGGCACCTTTGCTGTGGCAGCAAAAGCTGGACGTTTGTCTTTTTTGCTCCGGAGGTTGCCGAAAGCGAAAACAAGTGCTTTTGAGGATGGAGTCCGCAGGAAAGCAGAGAGGGCCAAATTGTGTGGTGCATTTGAAGAGGTTCCAGGAGGCAGTGAGGACCAGCATCACTTTTCCCCGCTGGCACCTTTGCTGTGGCAGCAAAAGCTGGACGTTTGTCTTTTTTGCTCCGGAGGTTGCCGAAAGCGAAAACAAGTGCTTTTGAGGATGGAGTCCGCAGGAAAGCAGAGAGGGCCAAATTGTGTGGTGCATTTGAAGAGGTTCCAGGAGGCAGTGAGGACCAGCATCACTTTTCCCCGCTGGCACCTTTGCTGTGGCAGCAAAAGCTGGACGTTTGTCTTTTTTGCTCCGGAGGGCGCCGAAAGTGAAAACAGGTGCTTTTGAGGATGGAGTCGGCAGGAAAGCAGAGAGGGCCAAATTGTGTGGTGCATTTGAAGAGGTTCCAGGAGGCAGTGAGGACCAGCATCACTTTTCCCCGCTGGCACCTTTGCTGTGGCAGCAAAAGCTGGACGTTTGTCTTTTTTGCTCCGGAGGATGCCGAAAGCGAAAACAGGTGCTTTTGAGGATGGAGTCCGCAGGAAAGCAGAGAGGGCCAAATTGTCTGTGGCATTTGAAGAGGTTCCAGGAGGCAGTGAGAACCAGCATCACTTTTCCCCGCTGGCACCTTTGCTGTGGCAGCAAAAGCTGGACGTTTGTCTTTTTTGCTCCGGAGGGCGCCGAAAGTGAAAACAAGTGCTTTTGAGGATGGAGTCCGCAGGAAAGCAGAGAGGGCCAAATTGTGTGGTGCATTTGAAGAGGTTCCAGGAGGCAGTGAGAACCAGCATCACTTTTCCCCGCTGGCACCTTTGCTGTGGCAGCAAAAGCTGGACGTTTGTCTTTTTTGCTCCAGAGGGCGCCGAAAGTGAAAACAGGTGCGTTTGAGGATGGAGTCCGCAGGAAAGCAGAGAGGGCCAAATTGTCTGGGGCATTTGAAGAGGTTCCAGGAGGCAGTGAGGACCAGCATCACTTTTCCCCGCTGGCACCTTTGCTGTGGCAGCAAAAGCTGGACGTTTGTCTTTTTTGCTCCGGAGGTTGCCGAAAGTGAAAACAAGTGCTTTTGAGGATGGAGTCCGCAGGAAAGCAGAGAGGGCCAAATTGTGTGGTGCATTTGAAGAGGTTCCAGGAGGCAGTGAGGACCAGCATCACTTTTCCCCGCTGGCACCTTTGCTGTGGCAGCAAAAGCTGGACGTTTGTCTTTTTTGCTCCGGAGGGCGCCGAAAGTGAAAACAGGTGCTTTTGAGGATGGAGTCGGCAGGAAAGCAGAGAGGGCCAAATTGTGTGGTGCATTTGAAGAGGTTCCAGGAGGCAGTGAGGACCAGCATCACTTTTCCCCGCTGGCACCTTTGCTGTGGCAGCAAAAGCTGGACGTTTGTCTTTTTTGCTCCGGAGGATGCCGAAAGCGAAAACACGTGCTTTTGAGGATGGAGTCCGCAGGAAAGCAGAGAGGGCCAAATTGTGTGGTGCATTTGAAGAGGTTCCAGGAGGCAGTGAGGACCAGCATCACTTTTCCCCGCTGGCACCTTTGCTGTGGCAGCAAAAGCTGGACGTTTGTCTTTTTTGCTCCGTAGGGCGCTGAAAGCGAAAACAGGTGCGTTTGAGGATGGAGTCCACAGGAAAGCAGAGAGGGCCAAATTGTCTGGGGCATTTGAAAGGGTTCCAGGAGGCAGTGAGAACCAGCATCACTTTTCCCCGCTGGCACCTTTGCTGTGGCAGCAAAAGCTGGACGTTTGTCTTTTTTGCTCTGGATGGCGCCGAAAGTGAAAACAAGTGCTTTTGAGGATGGAGTCCGCAGGAAAGCAGAGAGGGCCAAATTGTGTGGTGCATTTGAAGAGGTTCCAGGAGGCAGTGAGGACCAGCATCACTTTTCCCCACTGGCACCTTTGCTGTGGCAGCAAAAGCTGGACGTTTGTCTTTTTTGCTCCGGAGAATGCCGAAAGTGAAAACAAGTGCTTTTGAGGATGGAGTCCGTAGGAAAGCAGAGAGGGCCAAATTGTGTGGTGCATTTGAAGAGGTTCCAGGAGGCAGTGAGGACCAGCATCACTTTTCCCCGCTGGCACCTTTGCTGTGGCAGCAAAAGCTGGACGTTTGTCTTTTTTGCTCCGGAGGATGCCGAAAGCGAAAACAGGTGCTTTTGAGGATGGAGTCCGCAGGAAAGCAGAGAGGGCCAAATTGTCTGGGGCATTTGAAGAGGTTCTAGGAGGCAGTGAGGACCAGCATCACTTTTCCCCGCTGGCACCTTTGCTGTGGCAGCAAAAGCTGGACGTTTGTCTTTTTTGCTCCGGAGGATGCCGAAAGCGAAAACAGGTGCTTTTGAGGATGGAGTCCGCAGGAAAGCAGAGAGGGCCAAATTGTCTGGGGCATTTGAAGAGGTTCCAGGAGGCAGTGAGAACCAGCATCACTTTTCCCCGCTGGCACCTTTGCTGTGGCAGCAAAAGCTGGACGTTTGTCTTTTTTGCTCTGGAGGGCGCCGAAAGTGAAAACAAGTGCTTTTGAGGATGGAGTCCGCAGGAAAGCAGAGAGGGCCAAATTGTCTGGGGCATTTGAAGAGGTTCCAGGAGGCAGTGAGAACCAGCATCACTTTTCCCCGCTGGCACCTTTGCTGTGGCAGCAAAAGCTGGACGTTTGTCTTTTTTGCTCCGGAGGGCGCCGAAAGTGAAAACAGGTACGTTTGAGGATGGAGTCCGCAGGAAAGCAGAGAGGGCCAAATTGTCTGGGGCATTTGAAGAGGTTCCAGGAGGCAGTGAGGACCAGCATCACTTTTCCCCGCTGGCACCTTTGCTGTGGCAGCAAAAGCTGGACGTTTGTCTTTTTTGCTCCGGAGGGCGCCGAAAGTGAAAACAGGTGCTTTTGAGGATGGAGTCGGCAGGAAAGCAGAGAGGGCCAAATTGTGTGGTGCATTTGAAGAGGTTCCAGGAGGCAGTGAGGACCAGCATCACTTTTCCCTGCTGGCACCTTTGCTGTGGCAGCAAAAGCTGGACGTTTGTCTTTTTTGCTCCGGAGGATGCCGAAAGCGAAAACACGTGCTTTTGAGGATGGAGTCCGCAGGAAAGCAGAGAGGGCCAAATTGTCTGGGGCATTTGAAGAGGTTCCAGGAGGCAGTGAGGACCAGCATCACTTTTCCCCGCTGGCACCTTTGCTGTGGCAGCAAAAGCTGGACGTTTGTCTTTTTTGCTCCGGAGGGCGCTGAAAGCGAAAACAGGTGCGTTTGAGGATGGAGTCCGCAGGAAAGCAGAGAGGGCCAAATTGTCTGGGGCATTTGAAGAGGTTCCAGGAGGCAGTGAGGACCAGCATCACTTTTCCCCACTGGCACCTTTGCTGTGGCAGCAAAAGCTGGACGTTTGTCTTTTTTGCTCCGGAGGATGCCGAAAGCGAAAACAGGTGCTTTTGAGGATGGAGTCCGCAGGAAAGCAGAGAGGGCCAAATTGTCTGGGGCATTTGAAGAGGTTCCAGGAGGCAGTGAGAACCAGCATCACTTTTCCCCGCTGGCACCTTTGCTGTGGCAGCAAAAGCTGGACGTTTGTCTTTTTTGCTCCAGAGGGCGCCGAAAGTGAAAACAAGTGCTTTTGAGGATGGAGTCCGCAGGAAAGCAGAGAGGGCCAAATTGTCTGGGGCATTTGAAGAGGTTCCAGGAGGCAGTGAGAACCAGCATCACTTTTCCCCGCTGGCACCTTTGCTGTGGCAGCAAAAGCTGGACGTTTGTCTTTTTTGCTCCGGAGGGCGCCGAAAGTGAAAACAGGTGCGTTTGAGGATGGAGTCCGCAGGAAAGCAGAGAGGGCCAAATTGTCTGGGGCATTTGAAGAGGTTCCAGGAGGCAGTGAGGACCAGCATCACTTTTCCCCGCTGGCACCTTTGCTGTGGCAGCAAAAGCTGGACGTTTGTCTTTTTTGCTCCGGAGGTTGCCGAAAGCGAAAACAGGTGCGTTTGAGGATGGAGTCCGCAGGAAAGCAGAGAGGGCCAAATTGTCTGGGGCATTTGAAGAGGTTCCAGGAGGCAGTGAGGACCAGCATCACTTTTCCCCACTGGCACCTTTGCTGTGGCAGCAAAAGCTGGACGTTTGTCTTTTTTGCTCCGGAGGATGCCGAAAGCGAAAACAGGTGCTTTTGAGGATGGAGTCCGCAGGAAAGCAGAGAGGGCCAAATTGTGTGGTGCATTTGAAGAGGTTCCAGGAGGCAGTGAGGACCAGCATCACTTTTCCCCGCTGGCACCTTTGCTGTGGCAGCAAAAGCTGGACGTTTGTCTTTTTTGCTCCGGAGGATGCCGAAAGCGAAAACAGGTGCTTTTGAGGATGGAGTCCGCAGGAAAGCAGAGAGGGCCAAATTGTCTGGGGCATTTGAAGAGGTTCCAGGAGGCAGTGAGAACCAGCATCACTTTTCCCCGCTGGCACCTTTGCTGTGGCAGCAAAAGCTGGACGTTTGTCTTTTTTGCTCCAGAGGGCGCCGAAAGTGAAAACAAGTGCTTTTGAGGATGGAGTCCGCAGGAAAGCAGAGAGGGCCAAATTGTCTGGGGCATTTGAAGAGGTTCCAGGAGGCAGTGAGAACCAGCATCACTTTTCCCCGCTGGCACCTTTGCTGTGGCAGCAAAAGCTGGACGTTTGTCTTTTTTGCTCCGGAGGGCGCCGAAAGTGAAAACAGGTGCGTTTGAGGATGGAGTCCGCAGGAAAGCAGAGAGGGCCAAATTGTCTGGGGCATTTGAAGAGGTTCCAGGAGGCAGTGAGGACCAGCATCACTTTTCCCCGCTGGCACCTTTGCTGTGGCAGCAAAAGCTGGACGTTTGTCTTTTTTGCTCCGGAGGTTGCCGAAAGCGAAAACAAGTGCTTTTGAGGATGGAGTCCGCAGGAAAGCAGAGAGGGCCAAATTGTGTGGTGCATTTGAAGAGGTTCCAGGAGGCAGTGAGGACCAGCATCACTTTTCCCCGCTGGCACCTTTGCTGTGGCAGCAAAAGATGGACGTTTGTCTTTTTTGCTCCGGAGGGCGCCGATAGTGAAAACAGGTGCTTTTGAGGATGGAGTCGGCAGGAAAGCAGAGAGGGCCAAATTGTGTGGTGCATTTGAAGAGGTTCCAGGAGGCAGTGAGGACCAGCATCACTTTTCCCCGCTGGCACCTTTGCTGTGGCAGCAAAAGCTGGACGTTTGTCTTTTTTGCTCCGGAGGATGCCGAAAGCGAAAACAGGTGCTTTTGAGGATGGAGTCCGCAGGAAAGCAGAGAGGGCCAAATTGTCTGGGGCATTTGAAGAGGTTCCAGGAGGCAGTGAGAACCAGCATCACTTTTCCCCGCTGGCACCTTTGCTGTGGCAGCAAAAGCTGGACGTTTGTCTTTTTTGCTCCGGAGGGCGCCGAAAGTGAAAACAAGTGCTTTTGAGGATGGAGTCCGCAGGAAAGCAGAGAGGGCCAAATTGTCTGGGGCATTTGAAGAGGTTCCAGGAGGCAGTGAGGACCAGCATCACTTTTCCCCGCTGGCACCTTTGCTGTGGCAGCAAAAGCTGGACGTTTGTCTTTTTTGCTCCGTAGGGCGCTGAAAGCGAAAACAGGTGCGTTTGAGGATGGAGTCCGCAGGAAAGCAGAGAGGGCCAAATTGTGTGGTGCATTTGAAGAGGTTCCAGGAGGCAGTGAGGACCAGCATCACTTTTCCCCGCTGGCACCTTTGCTGTGGCAGCAAAAGCTGGACGTTTGTCTTTTTTGCTCCGGAGGATGCCGAAAGCGAAAACAGGTGCTTTTGAGGATGGAGTCCGCAGGAAAGCAGAGAGGGCCAAATTGTCTGGGGCATTTGAAGGTGTTCCAGGAGGCAGTGAGGACCAGCATCACTTTTCCCCGCTGGCACCTTTGCTGTGGCAGCAAAAGCTGGACGTTTGTCTTTTTTGCTCCGGAGGGCGCCGAAAGTGAAAACAAGTGCTTTTGAGGATGGAGTCCGCAGGAAAGCAGAGAGGGCCAAATAATGTGGGGCATTTGAAGAGGTTCCAGGAGGCAGTGAGGACCAGCATCACTTTTCCCCGCTGGCACCTTTGCTGTGGCAGCAAAAGCTGGACGTTTGTCTTTTTTGCTCCGGAGGATGCCGAAAGCGAAAACAGGTGCTTTTGAGGATGGAGTCGGCAGGAAAGCAGAGAGGGCCAAATTGTGTGGTGCATTTGAAGAGGTTCCAGGAGGCAGTGAGAACCAGCATCACTTTTCCCCGCTGGCACCTTTGCTGTGGCAGCAAAAGCTGGACGTTTGTCTTTTTTGCTCTGGATGGCGCCGAAAGTGAAAACAAGTGCTTTTGAGGATGGAGTCCGCAGGAAAGCAGAGAGGGCCAAATTGTCTGGGGCATTTGAAGAGGTTCCAGGAGGCAGTGAGAACCAGCATCACTTTTCCCCGCTGGCACCTTTGCTGTGGCAGCAAAAGCTGGACGTTTGTCTTTTTTGCTCCGGAGGGCGCCGAAAGTGAAAAACAGGTGCGTTTGAGGATGGAGTCCGCAGGAAAGCAGAGAGGGCCAAATTGTCTGGGGCATTTGAAGAGGTTCCAGGAGGCAGTGAGGACCAGCATCACTTTTCCCCGCTGGCACCTTTGCTGTGGCAGCAAAAGCTGGACGTTTGTCTTTTTTGCTCCGGAGGTTGCCGAAAGCGAAAACAAGTGCTTTTGAGGATGGAGTCCGCAGGAAAGCAGAGAGGGCCAAATTGTGTGGTGCATTTGAAGAGGTTCCAGGAGGCAGTGAGAACCAGCATCACTTTTCCCCGCTGGCACCTTTGCTGTGGCAGCAAAAGCTGGACGTTTGTCTTTTTTGCTCCGGAGGGCGCCGAAAGTGAAAACAAGTGCTTTTGAGGATGGAGTCCGCAGGAAAGCAGAGAGGGCCAAATTGTCTGGGGCATTTGAAGAGGTTCCAGGAGGCAGTGAGGACCAGCATCACTTTTCCCCGCTGGCACCTTTGCTGTGGCAGCAAAAGCTGGACGTTTGTCTTTTTTGCTCCGTAGGGCGCTGAAAGCGAAAACAGGTGCGTTTGAGGATGGAGTCCGCAGGAAAGCAGAGAGGGCCAAATTGTGTGGTGCATTTGAAGAGGTTCCAGGAGGCAGTGAGGACCAGCATCACTTTTCCCCGCTGGCACCTTTGCTGTGGCAGCAAAAGCTGGACGTTTGTCTTTTTTGCTCCGGAGAATGCCGAAAGTGAAAACAAGTGCTTTTGAGGATGGAGTCCGTAGGAAAGCAGAGAGGGCCAAATTGTGTGGTGCATTTGAAGAGGTTCCAGGAGGCAGTGAGGACCAGCATCACTTTTCCCCGCTGGCACCTTTGCTGTGGCAGAAAAAGCTGGACGTTTGTCTTTTTTGCTCCGGAGGATGCCGAAAGCGAAAACAGGTGCTTTTGAGGATGGAGTCCGCAGGAAAGCAGAGAGGGCCAAATTGTCTGGGGCATTTGAAGAGGTTCCAGGAGGCAGTGAGGACCAGCATCACTTTTCCCCGCTGGCACCTTTGCTGTGGCAGCAAAAGCTGGACGTTTGTCTTTTTTGCTCCGGAGGATGCCGAAAGCGAAAACAGGTGCTTTTGAGGATGGAGTCCGCAGGAAAGCAGAGAGGGCCAAATTGTCTGGGGCATTTGAAGAGGTTCCAGGAGGCAGTGAGAACCAGCATCACTTTTCCCCGCTGGCACCTTTGCTGTGGCAGCAAAAGCTGGACGTTTGTCTTTTTTGCTCTGGAGGGCGCCGAAAGTGAAAACAAGTGCTTTTGAGGATGGAGTCCGCAGGAAAGCAGAGAGGGCCAAATTGTATGGGGCATTTGAAGAGGTTCCAGGAGGCAGTGAGGACCAGCATCACTTTTCCCCGCTGGCACCTTTGCTGTGGCAGCAAAAGCTGGACGTTTGTCTTTTTTGCTCCGGAGGATGCCGAAAGCGAAAACAGGTGCTTTTGAGGATGGAGTCGGCAGGAAAGCAGAGAGGGCCAAATTGTGTGGTGCATTTGAAGAGGTTCCAGGAGGCAGTGAGAACCAGCATCACTTTTCCCCGCTGGCACCTTTGCTGTGGCAGCAAAAGCTGGACGTTTGTCTTTTTTGCTCTGGATGGCGCCGAAAGTGAAAACAAGTGCTTTTGAGGATGGAGTCCGCAGGAAAGCAGAGAGGGCCAAATTGTCTGGGGCATTTGAAGAGGTTCCAGGAGGCAGTGAGAACCAGCATCACTTTTCCCCGCTGGCACCTTTGCTGTGGCAGCAAAAGCTGGACGTTTGTCTTTTTTGCTCCGGAGGGCGCCGAAAGTGAAAACAGGTGCGTTTGAGGATGGAGTCCGCAGGAAAGCAGAGAGGGCCAAATTGTCTGGGGCATTTGAAGAGGTTCCAGGAGGCAGTGAGGACCAGCATCACTTTTCCCCGCTGGCACCTTTGCTGTGGCAGCAAAAGCTGGACGTTTGTCTTTTTTGCTCCGGAGGTTGCCGAAAGCGAAAACAAGTGCTTTTGAGGATGGAGTCCGCAGGAAAGCAGAGAGGGCCAAATTGTGTGGTGCATTTGAAGAGGTTCCAGGAGGCAGTGAGAACCAGCATCACTTTTCCCCGCTGGCACCTTTGCTGTGGCAGCAAAAGCTGGACGTTTGTCTTTTTTGCTCCGTAGGGCGCTGAAAGCGAAAACAGGTGCGTTTGAGGATGGAGTCCGCAGGAAAGCAGAGAGGGCCAAATTGTGTGGTGCATTTGAAGAGGTTCCAGGAGGCAGTGAGGACCAGCATCACTTTTCCCCGCTGGCACCTTTGCTGTGGCAGCAAAAGCTGGACGTTTGTCTTTTTTGCTCCGGAGAATGCCGAAAGTGAAAACAAGTGCTTTTGAGGATGGAGTCCGTAGGAAAGCAGAGAGGGCCAAATTGTGTGGTGCATTTGAAGAGGTTCCAGGAGGCAGTGAGGACCAGCATCACTTTTCCCCGCTGGCACCTTTGCTGTGGCAGAAAAAGCTGGACGTTTGTCTTTTTTGCTCCGGAGGATGCCGAAAGCGAAAACAGGTGCTTTTGAGGATGGAGTCCGCAGGAAAGCAGAGAGGGCCAAATTGTCTGGGGCATTTGAAGAGGTTCCAGGAGGCAGTGAGGACCAGCATCACTTTTCCCCGCTGGCACCTTTGCTGTGGCAGCAAAAGCTGGACGTTTGTCTTTTTTGCTCCGGAGGATGCCGAAAGCGAAAACAGGTGCTTTTGAGGATGGAGTCCGCAGGAAAGCAGAGAGGGCCAAATTGTCTGGGGCATTTGAAGAGGTTCCAGGAGGCAGTGAGAACCAGCATCACTTTTCCCCGCTGGCACCTTTGCTGTGGCAGCAAAAGCTGGACGTTTGTCTTTTTTGCTCTGGAGGGCGCCGAAAGTGAAAACAAGTGCTTTTGAGGATGGAGTCCGCAGGAAAGCAGAGAGGGCCAAATTGTCTGGGGCATTTGAAGAGGTTCCAGGAGGCAGTGAGGAACAGCATCACTTTTCCCCGCTGGCACCTTTGCTGTGGCAGCAAAAGCTGGACGTTTGTCTTTTTGGCTCCGGAGGGCGCCGAAAGTGAAAACAGGTGCGTTTGAGGATGGAGTCCGCAGGAAAGCAGAGAGGGCCAAATTGTGTGGTGCATTTGAAGAGGTTCCAGGAGGCAGTGAGGACCAGCATGACTTTTCCCCGCTGGCACCTTTGCTGTGGCAGCAAAAGCTGGACGTTTGTCTTTTTTGCTCCGGAGAATGCCAAAAGTGAAAACAAGTGCTTTTGAGGATGGAGTCCGTAGGAAAGCAGAGAGGGCCAAATTGTGTGGTGCATTTGAAGAGGTTCCAGGAGGCAGTGAGGACCAGCATGACTTTTCCCCGCTGGCACCTTTGCTGTGGCAGCAAAAGCTGGACGTTTGTCTTTTTTGCTCCGGAGGATGTCGAAAGCGAAAACAGGTGCTTTTGAGGATGGAGTCCGCAGGAAAGCAGAGAGGGCCAAATTGTCTGGGGCATTTGAAGAGGTTCCAGGAGGCAGTGAGGACCAGCATCACTTTTCCCCGCTGGCACCTTTGCTGTGGCAGCAAAAGCTGGACGTTTGTCTTTTTTGCTCCGGAGGATGCCGAAAGCGAAAACAGGTGCTTTTGAGGATGGAGTCCGCAGGAAAGCAGAGAGGGCCAAATTTTCTGGGGCATTTGAAGAGGTTCCAGGAGGCAGTGAGAACCAGCATCACTTTTCCCCGCTGGCACCTTTGCTGTGGCAGCAAAAGCTGGACGTTTGTCTTTTTTGCTCTGGAGGGCGCCGAAAGTGAAAACAAGTGCTTTTGAGGATGGAGTCCGCAGGAAAGCAGAGAGGGCCAAATTGTCTGGGGCATTTGAAGAGGTTCCAGGAGGCAGTGAGAACCAGCATCACTTTTCCCCGCTGGCACCTTTGCTGTGGCAGCAAAAGCTGGACGTTTGTCTTTTTTGCTCCAGAGGGCGCCGAAAGCGAAAACAGGTTCTGTTGAGGATGGAGTCCGCAGGAAAGCAGAGAGGGCCAAATTGTGTGGTGCATTTGAAGAGGTTCCAGGAGGCAGTGAGGACCAGCATCACTTTTTCCCGCTGGCACCTTTGCTGTGGCAGCAAAAGATGGACGTTTGTCTTTTTTGCTCCGGAGAATGACGAAAGTGAAAACAAGTGCTTTTGAGGATGGAGTCCGTAGGAAAGCAGAGAGGGCCAAATTGTGTGGTGCATTTGAAGAGGTTCCAGGAGGCAGTGAGGACCAGCATCACTTTTCCCCGCTGGCACCTTTGCTGTGGCAGCAAAAGCTGGACGTTTGTCTTTTTTGCTCCGGAGGGCGCCGAAAGTGAAAACAGGTGCTTTTGAGGATGGAGTCGGCAGGAAAGCAGAGAGGGCCAAATTGTGTGGTGCATTTGAAGAGGTTCCAGGAGGCAGTGAGGACCAGCATCACTTTTCCCCGCTGGCACCTTTGCTGTGGCAGCAAAAGCTGGACGTTTGTCTTTTTTGCTCCGGAGGATGCCGAAAGCGAAAACAGGTGCTTTTGAGGATGGAGTCCGCAGGAAAGCAGAGAGGGCCAAATTGTCTGGGGCATTTGAAGAGGTTCCAGGAGGCAGTGAGGACCAGCATCACTTTTCCCCGCTGGCACCTTTGCTGTGGCAGCAAAAGCTGGACGTTTGTCTTTTTTGCTCCGGAGGGCGCCGAAAGTGAAAACAAGTGCTTTTGAGGATGGAGTCCGCAGGAAAGCAGAGAGGGCCAAATTGTGTGGTGCATTTGAAGGTGTTCCAGGAGGCAGTGAGGACCAGCATCACTTTTCCCCGCTGGCACCTTTGCTGTGGCAGCAAAAGCTGGACGTTTGTCTTTTTTGCTCCGGAGGATGCCGAAAGCGAAAACAGGTGCTTTTGAGGATGGAGTCCGCAGGAAAGCAGAGAGGGCCAAATTGTGTGGTGCATTTGAAGAGGTTCCAGGAGGCAGTGAGGACCAGCATCACTTTTCCCCGCTGGCACCTTTGCTGTGGCAGCAAAAGCTGGACGTTTGTCTTTTTTGCTCCGGAGGATGCCGAAAGCGAAAACAGGTGCTTTTGAGGATGGAGTCGGCAGGAAAGCAGAGAGGGCCAAATTGTCTGGGGCATTTGAAGAGGTTCCAGGAGGCAGTGAGGACCAGCATCACTTTTCCCCGCTGGCACCTTTGCTGTGGCAGCAAAAGCTGGACGTTTGTGTTTTTTGCTCCGGAGGGCGCCGAAAGTGAAAACAAGTGCTTTTGAGGATGGAGTCCGCAGGAAAGCAGAGAGGGCCAAATAATGTGGGGCATTTGAAGAGGTTCCAGGAGGCAGTGAGGACCAGCATCACTTTTCCCCGCTGGCACCTTTGCTGTGGCAGCAAAAGCTGGACGTTTGTCTTTTTTGCTCCGGAGGATGCCGAAAGCGAAAACAGGTGCTTTTGAGGATGGAGTCGGCAGGAAAGCAGAGAGGGCCAAATTGTGTGGTGCATTTGAAGAGGTTCCAGGAGGCAGTGAGAACCAGCATCACTTTTCCCCGCTGGCACCTTTGCTGTGGCAGCAAAAGCTGGACGTTTGTCTTTTTTGCTCTGGATGGCGCCGAAAGTGAAAACAAGTGCTTTTGAGGATGGAGTCCGCAGGAAAGCAGAGAGGGCCAAATTGTGTGGTGCATTTGAAGAGGTTCCAGGAGGCAGTGAGAACCAGCATCACTTTTCCCCGCTGGCACCTTTGCTGTGGCAGCAAAAGCTGGACGTTTGTCTTTTTTGCTCCGGAGGGCGCCGAAAGTGAAAACAGGTGCGTTTGAGGATGGAGTCCGCAGGAAAGCAGAGAGGGCCAAATTGTCTGGGGCATTTGAAGAGGTTCCAGGAGGCAGTGAGGACCAGCATCACTTTTCCCCGCTGGCACCTTTGCTGTGGCAGCAAAAGCTGGACGTTTGTCTTTTTTGCTCCGGAGGTTGCCGAAAGCGAAAACAAGTGCTTTTGAGGATGGAGTCCGCAGGAAAGCAGAGAGGGCCAAATTGTGTGGTGCATTTGAAGAGGTTCCAGGAGGCAGTGAGAACCAGCATCACTTTTCCCCGCTGGCACCTTTGCTGTGGCAGCAAAAGCTGGACGTTTGTCTTTTTTGCTCCGGAGGTTGCCGAAAGCGAAAACAAGTGCTTTTGAGGATGGAGTCCGCAGGAAAGCAGAGAGGGCCAAATTGTGTGGTGCATTTGAAGAGGTTCCAGGAGGCAGTGAGGACCAGCATCACTTTTCCCCGCTGGCACCTTTGCTGTGGCAGCAAAAGCTGGACGTTTGTCTTTTTTGCTCCGGAGGGCGCCGAAAGTGAAAACAGGTGCTTTTGAGGATGGAGTCGGCAGGAAAGCAGAGAGGGCCAAATTGTGTGGTGCATTTGAAGAGGTTCCAGGAGGCAGTGAGGACCAGCATCACTTTTCCCCGCTGGCACCTTTGCTGTGGCAGCAAAAGCTGGACGTTTGTCTTTTTTGCTCCGGAGGATGCCGAAAGCGAAAACAGGTGCTTTTGAGGATGGAGTCCGCAGGAAAGCAGAGAGGGCCAAATTGTCTGTGGCATTTGAAGAGGTTCCAGGAGGCAGTGAGAACCAGCATCACTTTTCCCCGCTGGCACCTTTGCTGTGGCAGCAAAAGCTGGACGTTTGTCTTTTTTGCTCTGGAGGGCGCCGAAAGTGAAAACAAGTGCTTTTGAGGATGGAGTCCGCAGGAAAGCAGAGAGGGCTAAATTGTGTGGTGCATTTGAAGAGGTTCCAGGAGGCAGTGAGAACCAGCATCACTTTTCCGCGCTGGCACCTTTGCTGTGGCAGCAAAAGCTGGACGTTTGTCTTTTTTGCTCCAGAGGGCGCCGAAAGTGAAAACAGGTGCGTTTGAGGATGGAGTCCGCAGGAAAGCAGAGAGGGCCAAATTGTCTGGGGCATTTGAAGAGGTTCCAGGAGGCAGTGAGGACCAGCATCACTTTTCCCCGCTGGCACCTTTGCTGTGGCAGCAAAAGCTGGACGTTTGTCTTTTTTGCTCCGGAGGTTGCCGAAAGCGAAAACAAGTGCGTTTGAGGATGGAGTCCGCAGGAAAGCAGAGAGGGCCAAATTGTCTGGGGCATTTGAAGAGGTTCCAGGAGGCAGTGAGGACCAGCATCACTTTTCCCCACTGGCACCTTTGCTGTGGCAGCAAAAGCTGGACGTTTGTCTTTTTTGCTCCGGAGAATGCCGAAAGTGAAAACAAGTGCTTTTGAGGATGGAGTCCGTAGGAAAGCAGAGAGGGCCAAATTGTGTGGTGCATTTGAAGAGGTTCCAGGAGGCAGTGAGGACCAGCATCACTTTTCCCCGCTGGCACCTTTGCTGTGGCAGCAAAAGCTGGACGTTTGTCTTTTTTGCTCCGGAGGATGCCGAAAGCGAAAACAGGTGCTTTTGAGGATGGAGTCCGCAGGAAAGCAGAGAGGGCCAAATTGTCTGGGGCATTTGAAGAGGTTCCAGGAGGCAGTGAGGACCAGCATCACTTTTCCCCGCTGGCACCTTTGCTGTGGCAGCAAAAGCTGGACGTTTGTCTTTTTTGCTCCGGAGGATGCCGAAAGCGAAAACAGGTGCTTTTGAGGATGGAGTCCGCAGGAAAGCAGAGAGGGCCAAATTGTCTGGGGCATTTGAAGAGGTTCCAGGAGGCAGTGAGGACCAGCATCACTTTTCCCCGCTGGCACCTTTGCTGTGGCAGCAAAAGCTGGACGTTTGTCTTTTTTGCTCTGGAGGGCGCCGAAAGTGAAAACAAGTGCTTTTGAGGATGGAGTCCGCAGGAAAGCAGAGAGGGCCAAATTGTCTGGGGCATTTGAAGAGGTTCCAGGAGGCAGTGAGAACCAGCATCACTTTTCCCCGCTGGCACCTTTGCTGTGGCAGCAAAAGCTGGACGTTTGTCTTTTTTGCTCCGGAGGGCGCCGAAAGTGAAAACAGGTGCGTTTGAGGATGGAGTCCGCAGGAAAGCAGAGAGGGCCAAATTGTCTGGGGCATTTGAAGAGGTTCCAGGAGGCAGTGAGGACCAGCATCACTTTTCCCCGCTGGCACCTTTGCTGTGGCAGCAAAAGCTGGACGTTTGTCTTTTTTGCTCCGGAGGTTGCCGAAAGCGAAAACAAGTGCTTTTGAGGATGGAGTCCGCAGGAAAGCAGAGAGGGCCAAATTGTGTGGTGCATTTGAAGAGGTTCCAGGAGGCAGTGAGGACCAGCATCACTTTTCCCCGCTGGCACCTTTCCTGTGGCAGCAAAAGCTGGACGTTTGTCTTTTTTGCTCCGGAGGGCGCCGAAAGTGAAAACAGGTGCTTTTGAGGATGGAGTCGGCAGGAAAGCAGAGAGGGCCAAATTGTGTGGTGCATTTGAAGAGGTTCCAGGAGGCAGTGAGGACCAGCATCACTTTTCCCCGCTGGCACCTTTGCTGTGGCAGCAAAAGCTGGACGTTTGTCTTTTTTGCTCCGGAGGATGCCGAAAGCGAAAACAGGTGCTTTTGAGGATGGAGTCCGCAGGAAAGCAGAGAGGGCCAAATTGTCTGGGGCATTTGAAGAGGTTCCAGGAGGCAGTGAGAACCAGCATCACTTTTCCCCGCTGGCACCTTTGCTGTGGCAGCAAAAGCTGGACGTTTGTCTTTTTTGCTCCGGAGGGCGCCGAAAGTGAAAACAAGTGCTTTTGAGGATGGAGTCCGCAGGAAAGCAGAGAGGGCCAAATTGTGTGGTGCATTTGAAGAGGTTCCAGGAGGCAGTGAGGACCAGCATCACTTTTCCCCGCTGGCACCTTTCCTGTGGCAGCAAAAGCTGGACGTTTGTCTTTTTTGCTCCGGAGGGCGCCGAAAGTGAAAACAGGTGCTTTTGAGGATGGATTCGGCAGGAAAGCAGAGAGGGCCAAATTGTGTGGTGCATTTGAAGAGGTTCCAGGAGGCAGTGAGGACCAGCATCACTTTTCCCCGCTGGCACCTTTGCTGTGGCAGCAAAAGCTGGACGTTTGTCTTTTTTGCTCCGGAGGATGCCGAAAGCGAAAACAGGTGCTTTTGAGGATGGAGTCCGCAGGAAAGCAGAGAGGGCCAAATTGTCTGGGGCATTTGAAGAGGTTCCAGGAGGCAGTGAGAACCAGCATCACTTTTCCCCGCTGGCACCTTTGCTGTGGCAGCAAAAGCTGGACGTTTGTCTTTTTTGCTCCGGAGGGCGCCGAAAGTGAAAACAAGTGCTTTTGAGGATGGAGTCCGCAGGAAAGCAGAGAGGGCCAAATTGTCTGGGGCATTTCAAGAGGTTCCAGGAGGCAGTGAGGACCAGCATCACTTTTCCCCGCTGGCACCTTTGCTGTGGCAGCAAAAGCTGGACGTTTGTCTTTTTTGCTCCGTAGGGCGCTGAAAGCGAAAACAGGTGCGTTTGAGGATGGAGTCCGCAGGAAAGCAGAGAGGGCCAAATTGTGTGGTGCATTTGAAGAGGTTCCAGGAGGCAGTGAGGACCAGCATCACTTTTCCCCACTGGCACCTTTGCTGTGGCAGCAAAAGCTGGACGTTTGTCTTTTTTGCTCCGGAGAATGCCGAAAGTGAAAACAAGTGCTTTTGAGGATGGAGTCCGTAGGAAAGCAGAGAGGGCCAAATTGTGTGGTGCATTTGAAGAGGTTCCAGGAGGCAGTGAGGACCAGCATCACTTTTCCCCGCTGGCACCTTTGCTGTGGCAGCAAAAGCTGGACGTTTGTATTTTTTGCTCCGGAGGATGCCGAAAGCGAAAACAGGTGCTTTTGAGGATGGAGTCCGCAGGAAAGCAGAGAGGGCCAAATTGTCTGGGGCATTTGAAGAGGTTCCAGGAGGCAGTGAGGACCAGCATCACTTTTCCCCGCTGGCACCTTTGCTGTGGCAGCAAAAGCTGGACGTTTGTCTTTTTTGCTCCGGAGGTTGCCGAAAGTGAAAACAAGTGCTTTTGAGGATGGAGTCCGCAGGAAAGCAGAGAGGGCCAAATTGTGTGGTGCGTTTGAAGCGGTTCCAGGAGGCAGTGAGGACCAGCATCACTTTTCCCCGCTGGCACCTTTGCTGTGGCAGCAAAAGCTGGACGTTTGTCTTTTTTGCTCCGGAGGGCGCCGAAAGTGAAAACAAGTGCGTTTGAGGATGGAGTCCGCAGGAAAGCAGAGAGGGCCAAATTGTCTGGGGCATTTGAAGAGGTTCCAGGAGGCAGTGAGGACCAGCATCACTTTTCCCCGCTGGCACCTTTGCTGTGGCAGCAAAAGCTGGACGTTTGTCTTTTTTGCTCCGGAGGTTGCCGAAAGCGAAAACAAGTGCTTTTGAGGATGGAGTCCGCAGGAAAGCAGAGAGGGCCAAATTGTGTGGTGCATTTGAAGAGGTTCCAGGAGGCAGTGAGGACCAGCATCACTTTTCCCCGCTGGCACCTTTCCTGTGGCAGCAAAAGCTGGACGTTTGTCTTTTTTGCTCCGGAGGGCGCCGAAAGTGAAAACAGGTGCTTTTGAGGATGGAGTCGGCAGGAAAGCAGAGAGGGCCAAATTGTGTGGTGCATTTGAAGAGGTTCCAGGAGGCAGTGAGGACCAGCATCACTTTTCCCCGCTGGCACCTTTGCTGTGGCAGCAAAAGCTGGACGTTTGTCTTTTTTGCTCCGGAGGATGCCGAAAGCGAAAACAGGTGCTTTTGAGGATGGAGTCCGCAGGAAAGCAGAGAGGGCCAAATTGTCTGGGGCATTTGAAGAGGTTCCAGGAGGCAGTGAGAACCAGCATCACTTTTCCCCGCTGGCACCTTTGCTGTGGCAGCAAAAGCTGGACGTTTGTCTTTTTTGCTCCGGAGGGCGCCGAAAGTGAAAACAAGTGCTTTTGAGGATGGAGTCCGCAGGAAAGCAGAGAGGGCCAAATTGTGTGGTGCATTTGAAGAGGTTCCAGGAGGCAGTGAGGACCAGCATCACTTTTCCCCGCTGGCACCTTTCCTGTGGCAGCAAAAGCTGGACGTTTGTCTTTTTTGCTCCGGAGGGCGCCGAAAGTGAAAACAGGTGCTTTTGAGGATGGAGTCGGCAGGAAAGCAGAGAGGGCCAAATTGTGTGGTGCATTTGAAGAGGTTCCAGGAGGCAGTGAGGACCAGCATCACTTTTCCCCGCTGGCACCTTTGCTGTGGCAGCAAAAGCTGGACGTTTGTCTTTTTTGCTCCGGAGGATGCCGAAAGCGAAAACAGGTGCTTTTGAGGATGGAGTCCTCAGGAAAGCAGAGAGGGCCAAATTGTCTGGGGCATTTGAAGAGGTTCCAGGAGGCAGTGAGAACCAGCATCACTTTTCCCCGCTGGCACCTTTGCTGTGGCAGCAAAAGCTGGACGTTTGTCTTTTTTGCTCCGGAGGGCGCCGAAAGTGAAAACAAGTGCTTTTGAGGATGGAGTCCGCAGGAAAGCAGAGAGGGCCAAATTGTCTGGGGCATTTGAAGAGGTTCCAGGAGGCAGTGAGGACCAGCATCACTTTTCCCCGCTGGCACCTTTGCTGTGGCAGCAAAAGCTGGACGTTTGTCTTTTTTGCTCCGTAGGGCGCTGAAAGCGAAAACAGGTGCGTTTGAGGATGGAGTCCGCAGGAAAGCAGAGAGGGCCAAATTGTGTGGTGCATTTGAAGAGGTTCCAGGAGGCAGTGAGGACCAGCATCACTTTTCCCCACTGGCACCTTTGCTGTGGCAGCAAAAGCTGGACGTTTGTCTTTTTTGCTCCGGAGAATGCCGAAAGTGAAAACAAGTGCTTTTGAGGATGGAGTCCGTAGGAAAGCAGAGAGGGCCAAATTGTGTGGTGCATTTGAAGAGGTTCCAGGAGGCAGTGAGGACCAGCATCACTTTTCCCCGCTGGCACCTTTGCTGTGGCAGCAAAAGCTGGACGTTTGTATTTTTTGCTCCGGAGGATGCCGAAAGCGAAAACAGGTGCTTTTGAGGATGGAGTCCGCAGGAAAGCAGAGAGGGCCAAATTGTCTGGGGCATTTGAAGAGGTTCCAGGAGGCAGTGAGGACCAGCATCACTTTTCCCCGCTGGCACCTTTGCTGTGGCAGCAAAAGCTGGACGTTTGTCTTTTTTGCTCCGGAGGGCGCCGAAAGTGAAAACAAGTGCTTTTGAGGATGGAGTCCGCAGGAAAGCAGAGAGGGCCAAATTGTGTGGTGCGTTTGAAGCGGTTCCAGGAGGCAGTGAGGACCAGCATCACTTTTCCCCGCTGGCACCTTTGCTGTGGCAGCAAAAGCTGGACGTTTGTCTTTTTTGCTCCGGAGGGCGCCGAAAGTGAAAACAAGTGCTTTTGAGGATGGAGTCCGCAGGAAAGCAGAGAGGGCCAAATAATGTGGGGCATTTGAAGAGGTTCCAGGAGGCAGTGAGGACCAGCATCACTTTTCCCCGCTGGCACCTTTGCTGTGGCAGCAAAAGCTGGACGTTTGTCTTTTTTGCTCCGGAGGATGCCGAAAGCGAAAACAGGTGCTTTTGAGGATGGAGTCGGCAGGAAAGCAGAGAGGGCCAAATTGTGTGGTGCATTTGAAGAGGTTCCAGGAGGCAGTGAGAACCAGCATCACTTTTCCCCGCTGGCACCTTTGCTGTGGCAGCAAAAGCTGGACGTTTCTCTTTTTTGCTCTGGATGGCGCCGAAAGTGAAAACAAGTGCTTTTGAGGATGGAGTCCGCAGGAAAGCAGAGAGGGCCAAATTGTCTGGGGCATTTGAAGAGGTTCCAGGAGGCAGTGAGAACCAGCATCACTTTTCCCCGCTGGCACCTTTGCTGTGGCAGCAAAAGCTGGACGTTTGTCTTTTTTGCTCCGGAGGGCGCCGAAAGTGAAAACAGGTGCGTTTGAGGATGGAGTCCGCAGGAAAGCAGAGAGGGCCAAATTGTCTGGGGCATTTGAAGAGGTTCCAGGAGGCAGTGAGGACCAGCATCACTTTTCCCCGCTGGCACCTTTGCTGTGGCAGCAAAAGCTGGACGTTTGTCTTTTTTGCTCCGGAGGGCGCCGAAAGTGAAAACAAGTGCTTTTGGGGATGGAGTCCGCAGGAAAGCAGAGAGGGCCAAATTGTCTGGGGCATTTGAAGAGGTTCCAGGAGGCAGTGAGGACCAGCATCACTTTTCCCCGCTGGCACCTTTGCTGTGGCAGCAAAAGCTGGACGTTTGTCTTTTTTGCTCCGGAGGGCGCCGAAAGTGAAAACAAGTGCTTTTGAGGATGGAGTCCGCAGGAAAGCAGAGAGGGCCAAATAATGTGGGGCATTTGAAGAGGTTCCAGGAGGCAGTGAGGACCAGCATCACTTTTCCCCGCTGGCACCTTTGCTGTGGCAGCAAAAGCTGGACGTTTGTCTTTTTTGCTCCGGAGGATGCCGAAAGCGAAAACAGGTGCTTTTGAGGATGGAGTCCGCAGGAAAGCAGAGAGGGCCAAATTGTCTGGGGCATTTGAAGAGGTTCCAGGAGGCAGTGAGGACCAGCATCACTTTTCCCCGCTGGCACCTTTGCTGTGGCAGCAAAAGCTGGACGTTTGTCTTTTTTGCTCCGGAGGGCGCCGAAAGTGAAAACAAGTGCTTTTGAGGATGGAGTCCGCAGGAAAGCAGAGAGGGCCAAATTGTGTGGTGCGTTTGAAGCGGTTCCAGGAGGCAGTGAGGACCAGCATCACTTTTCCCCGCTGGCACCTTTGCTGTGGCAGCAAAAGCTGGACGTTTGTCTTTTTTGCTCCGGAGGGCGCCGAAAGTGAAAACAAGTGCTTTTGAGGATGGAGTCCGCAGGAAAGCAGAGAGGGCCAAATAATGTGGGGCATTTGAAGAGGTTCCAGGAGGCAGTGAGGACCAGCATCACTTTTCCCCGCTGGCACCTTTGCTGTGGCAGCAAAAGCTGGACGTTTGTCTTTTTTGCTCCGGAGGATGCCGAAAGCGAAAACAGGTGCTTTTGAGGATGGAGTCGGCAGGAAAGCAGAGAGGGCCAAATTGTGTGGTGCATTTGAAGAGGTTCCAGGAGGCAGTGAGAACCAGCATCACTTTTCCCCGCTGGCACCTTTGCTGTGGCAGCAAAAGCTGGACGTTTCTCTTTTTTGCTCTGGATGGCGCCGAAAGTGAAAACAAGTGCTTTTGAGGATGGAGTCCGCAGGAAAGCAGAGAGGGCCAAATTGTCTGGGGCATTTGAAGAGGTTCCAGGAGGCAGTGAGAACCAGCATCACTTTTCCCCGCTGGCACCTTTGCTGTGGCAGCAAAAGCTGGACGTTTGTCTTTTTTGCTCCGGAGGGCGCCGAAAGTGAAAACAGGTGCGTTTGAGGATGGAGTCCGCAGGAAAGCAGAGAGGGCCAAATTGTCTGGGGCATTTGAAGAGGTTCCAGGAGGCAGTGAGGACCAGCATCACTTTTCCCCGCTGGCACCTTTGCTGTGGCAGCAAAAGCTGGACGTTTGTCTTTTTTGCTCCGGAGGGCGCCGAAAGTGAAAACAAGTGCTTTTGGGGATGGAGTCCGCAGGAAAGCAGAGAGGGCCAAATTGTCTGGGGCATTTGAAGAGGTTCCAGGAGGCAGTGAGGACCAGCATCACTTTTCCCCGCTGGCACCTTTGCTGTGGCAGCAAAAGCTGGACGTTTGTCTTTTTTGCTCCGGAGGGCGCCGAAAGTGAAAACAAGTGCTTTTGAGGATGGAGTCCGCAGGAAAGCAGAGAGGGCCAAATAATGTGGGGCATTTGAAGAGGTTCCAGGAGGCAGTGAGGACCAGCATCACTTTTCCCCGCTGGCACCTTTGCTGTGGCAGCAAAAGCTGGACGTTTGTCTTTTTTGCTCCGGAGGATGCCGAAAGCGAAAACAGGTGCTTTTGAGGATGGAGTCGGCAGGAAAGCAGAGAGGGCCAAATTGTGTGGTGCATTTGAAGAGGTTCCAGGAGGCAGTGAGAACCAGCATCACTTTTCCCCGCTGGCACCTTTGCTGTGGCAGCAAAAGCTGGACGTTTGTCTTTTTTGCTCTGGATGGCGCCGAAAGTGAAAACAAGTGCTTTTGAGGATGGAGTCCGCAGGAAAGCAGAGAGGGCCAAATTGTCTGGGGCATTTGAAGAGGTTCCAGGAGGCAGTGAGAACCAGCATCACTTTTCCCCGCTGGCACCTTTGCTGTGGCAGCAAAAGCTGGACGTTTGTCTTTTTTGCTCCGGAGGGCGCCGAAAGTGAAAACAGGTGCGTTTGAGGATGGAGTCCGCAGGAAAGCAGAGAGGGCCAAATTGTCTGGGGCATTTGAAGAGGTTCCAGGAGGCAGTGAGGACCAGCATCACTTTTCCCCGCTGGCACCTTTGCTGTGGCAGCAAAAGCTGGACGTTTGTCTTTTTTGCTCCGGAGGTTGCCGAAAGCGAAAACAAGTGCTTTTGAGGATGGAGTCCGCAGGAAAGCAGAGAGGGCCAAATTGTGTGGTGCATTTGAAGAGGTTCCAGGAGGCAGTGAGAACCAGCATCACTTTTCCCCGCTGGCACCTTTGCTGTGGCAGCAAAAGCTGGACGTTTGTCTTTTTTGCTCCGGAGGGCGCCGAAAGTGAAAACAAGTGCTTTTGAGGATGGAGTCCGCAGGAAAGCAGAGAGGGCCAAATTGTCTGGGGCATTTGAAGAGGTTCCAGGAGGCAGTGAGGACCAGCATGACTTTTCCCCGCTGGCACCTTTGCTGTGGCAGCAAAAGCTGGACGTTTGTCTTTTTTGCTCCGTAGGGCGCTGAAAGCGAAAACAGGTGCGTTTGAGGATGGAGTCCGCAGGAAAGCAGAGAGGGCCAAATTGTGTGGTGCATTTGAAGAGGTTCCAGGAGGCAGTGAGGACCAGCATCACTTTTCCGCGCTGGCACCTTTGCTGTGGCAGCAAAAGCTGGACGTTTGTCTTTTTTGCTCCGGAGGGCGCCGAAAGTGAAAACAAGTGCTTTTGAGGATGGAGTCCGCAGGAAAGCAGAGAGGGCCAAATTGTGTGGTGCATTTGAAGAGGTTCCAGGAGGCAGTGAGGACCAGCATCACTTTTCCCCGCTGGCACCTTTCCTGTGGCAGCAAAAGCTGGACGTTTGTCTTTTTTGCTCCGGAGGGCGCCGAAAGTGAAAACAGGTGCTTTTGAGGATGGAGTCGGCAGGAAAGCAGAGAGGGCCAAATTGTGTGGTGCATTTGAAGAGGTTCCAGGAGGCAGTGAGGACCAGCATCACTTTTCCCCGCTGGCACCTTTGCTGTGGCAGCAAAAGCTGGACGTTTGTCTTTTTTGCTCCGGAGGATGCCGAAAGCGAAAACAGGTGCTTTTGAGGATGGAGTCCGCAGGAAAGCAGAGAGGGCCAAATTGTCTGGGGCATTTGAAGAGGTTCCAGGAGGCAGTGAGAACCAGCATCACTTTTCCCCACTGGCACCTTTGCTGTGGCAGCAAAAGCTGGACGTTTGTCTTTTTTGCTCTGGAGGGCGCCGAAAGTGAAAACAAGTGCTTTTGAGGATGGAGTCCGCAGGAAAGCAGAGAGGGCCAAATTGTCTGGGGCATTTGAAGAGGTTCCAGGAGGCAGTGAGGACCAGCATCACTTTTCCCCGCTGGCACCTTTGCTGTGGCAGCAAAAGCTGGACGTTTGTCTTTTTTGCTCCGGAGGATGCCGAAAGCGAAAACAGGTGCTTTTGAGGATGGAGTCCGCAGGAAAGCAGAGAGGGCCAAATTGTCTGGGGCATTTGAAGAGGTTCCAGGAGGCAGTGAGGACCAGCATCACTTTTCCCCGCTGGCACCTTTGCTGTGGCAGCAAAAGCTGGACGTTTGTCTTTTTTGCTCTGGAGGGCGCCGAAAGTGAAAACAAGTGCTTTTGAGGATGGAGTCCGCAGGAAAGCAGAGAGGGCCAAATTGTCTGGGGCATTTGAAGAGGTTCCAGGAGGCAGTGAGAACCAGCATCACTTTTCCCCGCTGGCACCTTTGCTGTGGCAGCAAAAGCTGGACGTTTGTCTTTTTTGCTCCGGAGGGCGCCGAAAGTGAAAACAGGTGCGTTTGAGGATGGAGTCCGCAGGAAAGCAGAGAGGGCCAAATTGTCTGGGGCATTTGAAGAGGTTCCAGGAGGCAGTGAGGACCAGCATCACTTTTCCCCGCTGGCACCTTTGCTGTGGCAGCAAAAGCTGGACGTTTGTCTTTTTTGCTCCGGAGGTTGCCGAAAGCGAAAACAAGTGCTTTTGAGGATGGAGTCCGCAGGAAAGCAGAGAGGGCCAAATTGTGTGGTGCATTTGAAGAGGTTCCAGGAGGCAGTGAGGACCAGCATCACTTTTCCCCGCTGGCACCTTTGCTGTGGCAGCAAAAGCTGGACGTTTGTCTTTTTTGCTCCGGAGGGCGCCGAAAGTGAAAACAGGTGCTTTTGAGGATGGAGTCGGCAGGAAAGCAGAGAGGGCCAAATTGTGTGGTGCATTTGAAGAGGTTCCAGGAGGCAGTGAGGACCAGCATCACTTTTCCCCGCTGGCACCTTTGCTGTGGCAGCAAAAGCTGGACGTTTGTCTTTTTTGCTCCGGAGGATGCCGAAAGCGAAAACAGGTGCTTTTGAGGATGGAGTCCGCAGGAAAGCAGAGAGGGCCAAATTGTCTGGGGCATTTGAAGAGGTTCCAGGAGGCAGTGAGAACCAGCATCACTTTTCCCCGCTGGCACCTTTGCTGTGGCAGCAAAAGCTGGACGTTTGTCTTTTTTGCTCCGGAGGGCGCCGAAAGTGAAAACAAGTGCTTTTGAGGATGGAGTCCGCAGGAAAGCAGAGAGGGCCAAATTGTGTGGTGCATTTGAAGAGGTTCCAGGAGGCAGTGAGGACCAGCATCACTTTTCCCCGCTGGCACCTTTCCTGTGGCAGCAAAAGCTGGACGTTTGTCTTTTTTGCTCCGGAGGGCGCCGAAAGTGAAAACAGGTGCTTTTGAGGATGGATTCGGCAGGAAAGCAGAGAGGGCCAAATTGTGTGGTGCATTTGAAGAGGTTCCAGGAGGCAGTGAGGACCAGCATCACTTTTCCCCGCTGGCACCTTTGCTGTGGCAGCAAAAGCTGGACGTTTGTCTTTTTTGCTCCGGAGGATGCCGAAAGCGAAAACAGGTGCTTTTGAGGATGGAGTCCGCAGGAAAGCAGAGAGGGCCAAATTGTCTGGGGCATTTGAAGAGGTTCCAGGAGGCAGTGAGAACCAGCATCACTTTTCCCCGCTGGCACCTTTGCTGTGGCAGCAAAAGCTGGACGTTTGTCTTTTTTGCTCCGGAGGGCGCCGAAAGTGAAAACAAGTGCTTTTGAGGATGGAGTCCGCAGGAAAGCAGAGAGGGCCAAATTGTCTGGGGCATTTGAAGAGGTTCCAGGAGGCAGTGAGGACCAGCATCACTTTTCCCCGCTGGCACCTTTGCTGTGGCAGCAAAAGCTGGACGTTTGTCTTTTTTGCTCCGTAGGGCGCTGAAAGCGAAAACAGGTGCGTTTGAGGATGGAGTCCGCAGGAAAGCAGAGAGGGCCAAATTGTGTGGTGCATTTGAAGAGGTTCCAGGAGGCAGTGAGGACCAGCATCACTTTTCCCCACTGGCACCTTTGCTGTGGCAGCAAAAGCTGGACGTTTGTCTTTTTTGCTCCGGAGAATGCCGAAAGTGAAAACAAGTGCTTTTGAGGATGGAGTCCGTAGGAAAGCAGAGAGGGCCAAATTGTGTGGTGCATTTGAAGAGGTTCCAGGAGGCAGTGAGGACCAGCATCACTTTTCCCCGCTGGCACCTTTGCTGTGGCAGCAAAAGCTGGACGTTTGTATTTTTTGCTCCGGAGGATGCCGAAAGCGAAAACAGGTGCTTTTGAGGATGGAGTCCGCAGGAAAGCAGAGAGGGCCAAATTGTCTGGGGCATTTGAAGAGGTTCCAGGAGGCAGTGAGGACCAGCATCACTTTTCCCCGCTGGCACCTTTGCTGTGGCAGCAAAAGCTGGACGTTTGTCTTTTTTGCTCCGGAGGTTGCCGAAAGTGAAAACAAGTGCTTTTGAGGATGGAGTCCGCAGGAAAGCAGAGAGGGCCAAATTGTGTGGTGCGTTTGAAGCGGTTCCAGGAGGCAGTGAGGACCAGCATCACTTTTCCCCGCTGGCACCTTTGCTGTGGCAGCAAAAGCTGGACGTTTGTCTTTTTTGCTCCGGAGGGCGCCGAAAGTGAAAACAAGTGCGTTTGAGGATGGAGTCCGCAGGAAAGCAGAGAGGGCCAAATTGTCTGGGGCATTTGAAGAGGTTCCAGGAGGCAGTGAGGACCAGCATCACTTTTCCCCGCTGGCACCTTTGCTGTGGCAGCAAAAGCTGGACGTTTGTCTTTTTTGCTCCGGAGGTTGCCGAAAGCGAAAACAAGTGCTTTTGAGGATGGAGTCCGCAGGAAAGCAGAGAGGGCCAAATTGTGTGGTGCATTTGAAGAGGTTCCAGGAGGCAGTGAGGACCAGCATCACTTTTCCCCGCTGGCACCTTTCCTGTGGCAGCAAAAGCTGGACGTTTGTCTTTTTTGCTCCGGAGGGCGCCGAAAGTGAAAACAGGTGCTTTTGAGGATGGAGTCGGCAGGAAAGCAGAGAGGGCCAAATTGTGTGGTGCATTTGAAGAGGTTCCAGGAGGCAGTGAGGACCAGCATCACTTTTCCCCGCTGGCACCTTTGCTGTGGCAGCAAAAGCTGGACGTTTGTCTTTTTTGCTCCGGAGGATGCCGAAAGCGAAAACAGGTGCTTTTGAGGATGGAGTCCGCAGGAAAGCAGAGAGGGCCAAATTGTCTGGGGCATTTGAAGAGGTTCCAGGAGGCAGTGAGAACCAGCATCACTTTTCCCCGCTGGCACCTTTGCTGTGGCAGCAAAAGCTGGACGTTTGTCTTTTTTGCTCCGGAGGGCGCCGAAAGTGAAAACAAGTGCTTTTGAGGATGGAGTCCGCAGGAAAGCAGAGAGGGCCAAATTGTGTGGTGCATTTGAAGAGGTTCCAGGAGGCAGTGAGGACCAGCATCACTTTTCCCCGCTGGCACCTTTCCTGTGGCAGCAAAAAGCTGGACGTTTGTCTTTTTTGCTCCGGAGGGCGCCGAAAGTGAAAACAGGTGCTTTTGAGGATGGAGTCGGCAGGAAAGCAGAGAGGGCCAAATTGTGTGGTGCATTTGAAGAGGTTCCAGGAGGCAGTGAGGACCAGCATCACTTTTCCCCGCTGGCACCTTTGCTGTGGCAGCAAAAGCTGGACGTTTGTCTTTTTTGCTCCGGAGGATGCCGAAAGCGAAAACAGGTGCTTTTGAGGATGGAGTCCTCAGGAAAGCAGAGAGGGCCAAATTGTCTGGGGCATTTGAAGAGGTTCCAGGAGGCAGTGAGAACCAGCATCACTTTTCCCCGCTGGCACCTTTGCTGTGGCAGCAAAAGCTGGACGTTTGTCTTTTTTGCTCCGGAGGGCGCCGAAAGTGAAAACAAGTGCTTTTGAGGATGGAGTCCGCAGGAAAGCAGAGAGGGCCAAATTGTCTGGGGCATTTGAAGAGGTTCCAGGAGGCAGTGAGGACCAGCATCACTTTTCCCCGCTGGCACCTTTGCTGTGGCAGCAAAAGCTGGACGTTTGTCTTTTTTGCTCCGTAGGGCGCTGAAAGCGAAAACAGGTGCGTTTGAGGATGGAGTCCGCAGGAAAGCAGAGAGGGCCAAATTGTGTGGTGCATTTGAAGAGGTTCCAGGAGGCAGTGAGGACCAGCATCACTTTTCCCCACTGGCACCTTTGCTGTGGCAGCAAAAGCTGGACGTTTGTCTTTTTGCTCCGGAGAATGCCGAAAGTGAAAACAAGTGCTTTTGAGGATGGAGTCCGTAGGAAAGCAGAGAGGGCCAAATTGTGTGGTGCATTTGAAGAGGTTCCAGGAGGCAGTGAGGACCAGCATCACTTTTCCCCGCTGGCACCTTTGCTGTGGCAGCAAAAGCTGGACGTTTGTATTTTTTGCTCCGGAGGATGCCGAAAGCGAAAACAGGTGCTTTTGAGGATGGAGTCCGCAGGAAAGCAGAGAGGGCCAAATTGTCTGGGGCATTTGAAGAGGTTCCAGGAGGCAGTGAGGACCAGCATCACTTTTCCCCGCTGGCACCTTTTGCTGTGGCAGCAAAAGCGGACGTTTGTCTTTTTTGCTCCGGAGGGCGCCGAAAGTGAAAACAAGTGCTTTTGAGGATGGAGTCCGCAGGAAAGCAGAGAGGGCCAAATTGTGTGGTGCGTTTGAAGCGGTTCCAGGAGGCAGTGAGGACCAGCATCACTTTTCCCCGCTGGCACCTTTGCTGTGGCAGCAAAAGCTGGACGTTTGTCTTTTTTGCTCCGGAGGGCGCCGAAAGTGAAAACAAGTGCTTTTGAGGATGGAGTCCGCAGGAAAGCAGAGAGGGCCAAATAATGTGGGGCATTTGAAGAGGTTCCAGGAGGCAGTGAGGACCAGCATCACTTTTCCCCGCTGGCACCTTTGCTGTGGCAGCAAAAGCTGGACGTTTGTCTTTTTTGCTCCGGAGGATGCCGAAAGCGAAAACAGGTGCTTTTGAGGATGGAGTCGGCAGGAAAGCAGAGAGGGCCAAATTGTGTGGTGCATTTGAAGAGGTTCCAGGAGGCAGTGAGAACCAGCATCACTTTTCCCCGCTGGCACCTTTGCTGTGGCAGCAAAAGCTGGACGTTTCTCTTTTTTGCTCTGGATGGCGCCGAAAGTGAAAACAAGTGCTTTTGAGGATGGAGTCCGCAGGAAAGCAGAGAGGGGCCAAATTGTCTGGGGCATTTGAAGAGGTTCCAGGAGGCAGTGAGAACCAGCATCACTTTTCCCCGCTGGCACCTTTGCTGTGGCAGCAAAAGCTGGACGTTTGTCTTTTTTGCTCCGGAGGGCGCCGAAAGTGAAACAGGTGCGTTTGAGGATGGAGTCCGCAGGAAAGCAGAGAGGGCCAAATTGTCTGGGGCATTTGAAGAGGTTCCAGGAGGCAGTGAGGACCAGCATCACTTTTCCCCGCTGGCACCTTTGCTGTGGCAGCAAAAGCTGACGTTTGTCTTTTTTGCTCCGGAGGGCGCCGAAAGTGAAAACAAGTGCTTTTGGGGATGGAGTCCGCAGGAAAGCAGAGAGGGCCAAATTGTCTGGGGCATTTGAAGAGGTTCCAGGAGGCAGTGAGGACCAGCATCACTTTTCCCCGCTGGCACCTTTGCTGTGGCAGCAAAAGCTGGACGTTTGTCTTTTTTGCTCCGGAGGGCGCCGAAAGTGAAAACAAGTGCTTTTGAGGATGGAGTCCGCAGGAAAGCAGAGAGGGCCAAATAATGTGGGGCATTTGAAGAGGTTCCAGGAGGCAGTGAGGACCAGCATCACTTTTCCCCGCTGGCACCTTTGCTGTGGCAGCAAAAGCTGGACGTTTGTCTTTTTTGCTCCGGAGGATGCCGAAAGCGAAAACAGGTGCTTTTGAGGATGGAGTCCGCAGGAAAGCAGAGAGGGCCAAATTGTCTGGGGCATTTGAAGAGGTTCCAGGAGGCAGTGAGGACCAGCATCACTTTCCCCGCTGGCACCTTTGCTGTGGCAGCAAAAGCTGGACGTTTGTCTTTTTTGCTCCGGAGGGCGCCGAAAGTGAAAACAAGTGCTTTTGAGGATGGAGTCCGCAGGAAAGCAGAGAGGGCCAAATTGTGTGGTGCGTTTGAAGCGGTTCCAGGAGGCAGTGAGGACCAGCATCACTTTTCCCCGCTGGCACCTTTGCTGTGGCAGCAAAAGCTGGACGTTTGTCTTTTTTGCTCCGGAGGGCGCCGAAAGTGAAAACAAGTGCTTTTGAGGATGGAGTCCGCAGGAAAGCAGAGAGCGCCAAATAATGTGGGGCATTTGAAGAGGTTCCAGGAGGCAGTGAGGACCAGCATCACTTTTCCCCGCTGGCACCTTTGCTGTGGCAGCAAAAGCTGGACGTTTGTCTTTTTTGCTCCGGAGGATGCCGAAAGCGAAAACAGGTGCTTTTGAGGATGGAGTCGGCAGGAAAGCAGAGAGGGCCAAATTGTGTGGTGCATTTGAAGAGGTTCCAGGAGGCAGTGAGAACCAGCATCACTTTTCCCCGCTGGCACCTTTGCTGTGGCAGCAAAAGCTGGACGTTTCTCTTTTTTGCTCTGGATGGCGCCGAAAGTGAAAACAAGTGCTTTTGAGGATGGAGTCCGCAGGAAAGCAGAGAGGGCCAAATTGTCTGGGGCATTTGAAGAGGTTCCAGGAGGCAGTGAGAACCAGCATCACTTTTCCCCGCTGGCACCTTTGCTGTGGCAGCAAAAGCTGGACGTTTGTCTTTTTTGCTCCGTAGGGCGCTGAAAGCGAAAACAGGTGCGTTTGAGGATGGAGTCCGCAGGAAAGCAGAGAGGGCCAAATTGTGTGGTGCATTTGAAGAGGTTCCAGGAGGCAGTGAGGACCAGCATCACTTTTCCCCACTGGCACCTTTGCTGTGGCAGCAAAAGCTGGACGTTTGTCTTTTTTGCTCCGGAGGGCGCCGAAAGTGAAAACAAGTGCTTTTGGGGATGGAGTCCGCAGGAAAGCAGAGAGGGCCAAATTGTCTGGGGCATTTGAAGAGGTTCCAGGAGGCAGTGAGGACCAGCATCACTTTTCCCCGCTGGCACCTTTGCTGTGGCAGCAAAAGCTGGACGTTTGTCTTTTTTGCTCCGGAGGGCGCCGAAAGTGAAAACAAGTGCTTTTGAGGATGGAGTCCGCAGGAAAGCAGAGAGGGCCAAATAATGTGGGGCATTTGAAGAGGTTCCAGGAGGCAGTGAGGACCAGCATCACTTTTCCCCGCTGGCACCTTTGCTGTGGCAGCAAAAGCTGGACGTTTGTCTTTTTTGCTCCGGAGGATGCCGAAAGCGAAAACAGGTGCTTTTGAGGATGGAGTCGGCAGGAAAGCAGAGAGGGCCAAATTGTGTGGTGCATTTGAAGAGGTTCCAGGAGGCAGTGAGAACCAGCATCACTTTTCCCCGCTGGCACCTTTGCTGTGGCAGCAAAAGCTGGACGTTTGTCTTTTTTGCTCTGGATGGCGCCGAAAGTGAAAACAAGTGCTTTTGAGGATGGAGTCCGCAGGAAAGCAGAGAGGGCCAAATTGTCTGGGGCATTTGAAGAGGTTCCAGGAGGCAGTGAGAACCAGCATCACTTTTCCCCGCTGGCACCTTTGCTGTGGCAGCAAAAGCTGGACGTTTGTCTTTTTTGCTCCGGAGGGCGCCGAAAGTGAAAACAGGTGCGTTTGAGGATGGAGTCCGCAGGAAAGCAGAGAGGGCCAAATTGTCTGGGGCATTTGAAGAGGTTCCAGGAGGCAGTGAGGACCAGCATCACTTTTCCCCGCTGGCACCTTTGCTGTGGCAGCAAAAGCTGGACGTTTGTCTTTTTTGCTCCGGAGGTTGCCGAAAGCGAAAACAAGTGCTTTTGAGGATGGAGTCCGCAGGAAAGCAGAGAGGGCCAAATTGTGTGGTGCATTTGAAGAGGTTCCAGGAGGCAGTGAGAACCAGCATCACTTTTCCCCGCTGGCACCTTTGCTGTGGCAGCAAAAGCTGGACGTTTGTCTTTTTTGCTCCGGAGGGCGCCGAAAGTGAAAACAAGTGCTTTTGAGGATGGAGTCCGCAGGAAAGCAGAGAGGGCCAAATTGTCTGGGGCATTTGAAGAGGTTCCAGGAGGCAGTGAGGACCAGCATGACTTTTCCCCGCTGGCACCTTTGCTGTGGCAGCAAAAGCTGGACGTTTGTCTTTTTTGCTCCGTAAGGCGCTGAAAGCGAAAACAGGTGCGTTTGAGGATGGAGTCCGCAGGAAAGCAGAGAGGGCCAAATTGTGTGGTGCATTTGAAGAGGTTCCAGGAGGCAGTGAGGACCAGCATCACTTTTCCGCGCTGGCACCTTTGCTGTGGCAGCAAAAGCTGGACGTTTGTCTTTTTTGCTCCGGAGGGCGCCGAAAGTGAAAACAAGTGCTTTTGAGGATGGAGTCCGCAGGAAAGCAGAGAGGGCCAAATTGTGTGGTGCATTTGAAGAGGTTCCAGGAGGCAGTGAGGACCAGCATC